>NC_057727.1:63090356-63096827 GCF_004010195.1 Chiloscyllium plagiosum
GTGCAAACTCCACACAGTCAGTCGCCTGAGTCGGGAATTGAACCCGGGTCTCTGGCGCTGTGAGGCAGTAGTGCTAACCACTGTGCCACCGTGCCGCCCACAGTATGGCCTGCTGTGTTTTTCCAGCACCACTCTAATCGAGACATCTTCCTTCCTACCTACCCACTCCACCTCCCAACCAAACTAACATAATTACCCCCCCACCTGTATCTACTTATCACCTTCCCACCTATCTCCCCCCCAGCTCCACCCTCATCCCCTATTTATCACTCTTCTCCCTCCCCCTCCACATTCCCGATTCAGGGCTTATACCTGAAACGTTGACTCTCCTGCTCCTCGGATGCTGCCTGACCTGCTGTGCTTTTCCAGCACCACCTTTTTTGATTCGGACTCTCCTGCATCTGTAGTCCTCACTTTCTCCGAGTGAAGAGGATTGGGTCATAGAGTCATAGTCATAGAGACGTACGGCACAGAAACAGACCCTTCGGTCCAACCTGTCCAGGCCGACCAGATATCCCAACCCAATCTAGTCCCACCTGCCAGCACCGGTCCATATCCCTCCAAACCCTTCCTACTCATATATCCATCTAAATGCCTCTTAAATGTTGCAATTGTATCAGCCTCCACCACTTCCTCTGGCAGCTCATTCCTTACACGTACAACCCTCTGCGTGAAAAAGTTGCTCTTTAGGTGTCTTTTATATCTTTCCCCTCTCACCTTAAACCTATGCCCTCTAGTTCTGAACTCCCTGACCCCAGGTAAAAGACTTTGTCTATTTACCATATCCATGCCCCTCATGATTTTGTACACCTCTATAAGGTCACCCCTCAGCCTCCGACACTCCAGGGAAAACAGCCACAGCCTGTTCAGCCTCTCCCTGTAGCTCAAATCCTCCAACCCTGGCAACATCCTTGTAAATCTTTTCTGTACCCTTTCAAGTTTCACAACATCTTTCCGATAGGAAGGAGACCAGAATTGCATTAGCTTGAGTCACACAGTAGACTTCCATCTTTCACCTCCAGAATGCTTGTGAATATCGAATCAGTGTGTGTATATGTGGCTTAGTGCCCAAGACTATATGTGATAATGTTTCTCAAGACTTCAATCACTTAGTAGCAGTCGGCCATGATCCTGCTCATGTTCCAGCTATCTTCTGACTCACACACTAATGACGACAGGGAGCTGGTACACATGGTTCAAAGCATCTTGTGATGTTTTTGAAAAAGCTGTAGTAGTCCATCCAAAGCACTATTCCATTTCCTGCAGGTGTTGCTCATGTATATCTCGGAGTTAAATCCCCTCTCCCCTCCTTTGAATTTAACTCAAAGAGAATGGAGCACAAAAATAGGGAGATTTTGCTAAATCTATGCCCAACACTAGCTGGAATATCATGGACAGTGTTGGTCCCTGTATCTAAGCAAGGATATACAAGGAGGCAGTTCAGATAAGGTTCACTGGACTGCTCTTGGAAGGAAGGGAGTTTTGTGTGAGGAGAGGTGGAGTAGTTTGGGCTTGCAGTCATTGGAACATAAAAGAATGTGTGATGACTGAAATAACTCCATAGAAGCCAGTATCCCGTCACCAAGTCACCCTTTATTTACACTGGAATGGCTTCCACAGAGCCAGCTCTCACAGAGTAAACATTTCTGTTCATATCTGTCAGCCAGGACTCCCTGATTAGATCAGGTTAACAGCACCAATCAGGGAACTCATAGTCTATGAGGGCCACCTAGCTGACCTCCTTACAATTACTACATCCCTCCCTCTCTAGGACGTAGGCCTGTTCTTTTATTTATAGTGTCTCCTCAGGCGTTTTCATAGCAGGTCCAGTTCCTCTGACTCAGCTCTGGATACTGGCAGCATGTACCGGAGACCGTAGCCGACCTCTTGCACCCGGAGCATCTCGGAAGAAATGCATCTGCTTCTTCAGGCATCGAGGCTGTGGCACCCACTGTGTTCATCTCAAACTCCAAGGTTTCTTTGACACTAGATGGAGGGGGAGCACCCATAGGTTGTGACAGACTTTCAAGCTGTTCTGAGGAACTGGGTATGTTTTGCTCCTGCCCCATTTGCTGCTTTCATGTGATCCATGTGTTTGTTCAGGGCCGTCTCTCCTCCCTGAACAAGCACATCACGGGGTGGACCTTGCCTCTTCCCCATATAGGGCCATTTCCATGGTTTCAGCATCAAACGTCACCCCTGAAGTAAACTGTGTCTCTTGCGTGGAGAAATTGTGCTGCACAAAGAGACCTTGGAGTGCAGGTTCATAACTCATTGAAAGTGGAATCAAAGGTAGACAGGATAGTGAAGAAAACATTTCGTATACTTGCCTTTATTGGTCACTGCATTGAGAATAGGAGTTGGGAGGTCAATTTGTGGCTGTACAGGACATTGGTTAGGCCACTGTTGGAATATTGTATGCAATTCTGGTCTCCCTATAATAAAGCCCTTCATCAAGAATGTGGAGGGGAGGGGTTCAGAAAAAATTTACAATGATGTTGCCAGAGTTGGAGGGTTTGAGCTGTAGGGAGAGGCTGAACAGGCTGGAGCTATTTTTCCCTGGAGCATCAGAGGCTGAGGGAGGACTTTATAGAGATTTATAAATTCATGAGGGGCATGGATAGGGTAAATAGACAAGGTCATTTCCCTGGTGCCGGGGAGTCCAGAACTAGAGGGCATAGGTTTAGGGTGAGAGCGGAAAGATATAAAACAGACCTAAGGGGCAACTTTTTCAGGCGGAGGGTAGTGTGTGTATGGAATGAGCTGCTAGAGGATGTGGTGGAGGCTGGTACAATTACAGCATTTAAAAGGCACCTGGATGGGTACATGAATGGGAAGCGTTTAGAGGGATCTGGGCCAAATACTAACAAAGTGAGCTAGATTAATTTAGGATATCTAGTCAGCATGGACAAGTTGAACTGAAGGGTCTGTTTTCATACTGTATAACTCTATGACTCTCTGAGTCTTGTGTCTGGTATTGGCGTTCCTGATGCTGTTTCATGGGATTCACTTGGGACCTTAGACAATGATAGCTGCTTCTTCACTTCCATAAAGGCTACATCTTGGCTGTGAGTCCATTTCCAAGGCTGACCCTTTATCAATAGCAGGTCTAAGGGATGAAGACCAGGTTACATATGGACCTTCTGTAATAATTCACCAAGATGAGGAAAGACCTAAGCTCCACTACTGATGTGAGAACTGGGGCACCTTTGATTGCCCTCTTCCAGTGGGTGTAACCCAGCCTCCTTGACTGTGTAACTCAAGTACATCATTGGGGTGTCTGGAACAAGCATTGGTCCTTTCTCAGGCATATGGCGGACTGGGAGAACATCTAAGGAATATGTCCAAGGTCTCTAATTGGTCTTCCCTGTTATTAGCACGTCATCCTGATAAATGGCATCCTTGGGTAGACCTTGTAAAATGTCTCCATCGTCTGCTGAAAAATTGCACAGGCTGATGGTACCCCAATTGGTAGTCTCCTATTTTGGTACATGTTGAACCGATCAAGGTGAATCTTTCTCAACCAACTTCACCCCATCAGGCTTGGGCCCAAGCCATTTACTACAATCAGTGGGAACTGAACTAGCTACTTCTCACACAAGACCTGAACCAAAGTTGTACCTTTATTCTCGTATAGGTTCTCAGTCTAGATGAGGTCTTATGCAAATTTAAGGGTTGGAGTTTAGAGTGAGTTTTGTTAAAGACTCAGTCTGCATTTACTGACACAGCTGCTTTGGTATTAACCTCCATTTGAACCAGGTAACCATTAAATGAGATGCTTACTTTGATTTGGATGTTGCTAATCAATTTATCTGTTCCAAACCAGTTGTGGGTGGGCTTTCCAAGGTATGCACTCTCCTAGATAACAGCCTCTGAGTTCTCCTAATGAACTCAGGCCTAGTGGGACTGATTTGCTGTCTTGAGTTGGCATACCGGCAGCAACGACAATAGCTCGCTGGCCCGGAGCGTAAAGAAAATGTTAACTGTTTGGCCGAGGCTTGGCTTTGTTTTGGGATTTTGCTGTGGGCTGACCTAGAGTCCCTCTGTCCAGAATATGTCCTGAGTGAGGCCACACAATTGCCGTCACTCAGGTGGTGTTCCCTGAGCTCAGTCAGCCTGGTGAGAGTGTCCACTTCCACTGGAATACCTTGCAACTCATATGCTCCACTTAGTGCATTTTCCAATGATAAATGGTGCCTGTTTGGAGCCCAGGTGGGCTATAACAAATAGGAGTTTTTGTGTGGTTACATCATTAATCCCACATACCAAACAGTCTCAGAATTTCACTTCCGGTTAAACCAATATCACATGCTTCAAAAATCCCGACACAGATTCTGCAGGTTTTCGAGCAGCCGAGTAAAACCAATAGCGTCTCAGAATCAGAGGAGACTTGGGGTCGTAATATTCCTTGACTAAATCTGTCAACCCTTGAAAGGATTTGTGATCTCGTGCCTCAGAAGACGTCAGACTCCTCATTAAAAAATAAACTGTGGGTCCACACACTGTCAGCAGAATTACTCACTGCTTTTCATCTGCCGCAATGCTATTTGCCGAGAAAAAGAAATGCATTCTTTCCAAATACTGGATACAGTCCTCAACAGCCGGATCAAATGGGTCACACTTTCCAAACAATGGTATGATGTACGAAATGCTTACGCCAACTGTTGGGAGCGGATTTCTTCAGGAGTCTGCTTTGCTCTCGTCGACAACTGAACTACCTCCACAGAGGCCCACATCCCTTCACTAAGTCGGCCTTTATTTGTGCGTGTATAGTCATTGACACTAGTCCTGCTTCCTCAGAGCGAACAGAATGTCTGACACTCCTGTTCATATCTGTCAGCCAGGGCTCCCTCATTGGACCAGATTAATAGCCCCAATCAGGGAACTCACATTCTATGAGGTCCACCTGTCTGGCTTCGTTCCCATCACTACAGTGAGCTCACCAAAACAGTTCAGATTCTGAGAGATGAGTGTGCAGGGCAGATATAGAAAGGGTGTTTCCTCTTCTGGAACTTACCTGTCTCCTGACCTCATGGTTTGCTGACTTGCTGCCCCCTTGCCATCATGATCTCCCGGCATTGTCTCCCATCTCTCCATCTCATTGTTGCTTTGCCCCGGCCTCATCTTCACCACCTGCATCCCTCCCCCACCTCACTGATCCGTACCATCCTGTCCCTGTGCTTACCTGTAGGCCTAGATCTGGCCTTGTCTTTGTTCTTAGCTTCTGTCCTTTAATGTATAAACTGAGGCCTGGGGCAGAAGCCAATCAGAGGAGGTCATCTGGGCGGCCAAACTATTCTGCCATCGGATGGAACCTGATCAATTCAACTGCACTGTACAGTAAAGGCAAGGGTGTATTTTTTTAAAGAGCAATGGTATTGGATTTTTCTTACATTTAATGATATGTTTTACGTTACACTTTATTTCAGCAAGAATGCAGTTTTGCACGTGTGTGGTTAGTATTTGCTTCCAGACAACAAATATTCGCAGGGTCCTAAGTCTGGCTTTAACCTTGATTTCTATGGGAGGTCATGATTCACTTCCAGTCATTTCACTTTGAGTTGCAATTTTAAAGATTGCAGTCCAAATTTAAGTGAGGACAAACTGTAGAGGACCAAACTGAGAAAGGTCATTTGGATTGGCAATTATTTCTGAGACCTGGAGGTGGGGATCTGAAATCTCCAATGAACTGGGGCCTCTTTGATTTGCAGTTCAGGGGGAGCAGATTGTAGGGCCAACACCAGCAGCACTCGAAGTCTCTGGCCTGATTTACTCAACAAGAGGCACGAGAGAGGAGGTGGGCAGAGGGGAGAGAGCTGCTCCAGGTGTACAACAACCACCTTGTTGGTGATACGCGAAACAGAACACAGAGATAGGAGTGAATGCAGGGTGGAGCACAGCGAGACTCACCAAACAGGCTAGGCTGCAGCTCACAGAGCAGTGGTGGGAAATGTAAAATCAAGGCAGATTACAATTCTGCCGGATGACACAAGGCATGGATGTACCTGGAGGCACACACAATTCAACATCCCACAGAGGAATGCTGCCCCAGATGTCTATCCCATTCCCCAGCCCTACAGACACCATCAACATTCACCTTATGATGCCACACAGTGAACTCTCCCCACATCCTGAATATACAGACTCCATCCTGAGTGAGGACAATGCGCCCTCTATTCCCATCTTCCCACTGTTCCAAACAGAAGGGAAAAGGAGCTTACAATCCAGCAATAGGCTGGGGAATGGAGGAAGAAGTGGAGCATGGGGATGGAATGTGCTGAGGGGAAGGGATTGGAAATGGAGCTGTGCAAGGTGGGGAGGAATGGGGAGAGGGTGAGGGGATGGGTGAGGTGAGGGGGAGGGGGAGGGGGACGTTTTGACCAGGAGATGGTGGGTTTGAAGAGTTTTGTGTTTGAGAGAGAAGAAAATGGAGGAGGAGAGAGGGGAGGGAGGTGGAGGTGTAGAGGTGAT
>NC_057727.1:63096931-63101141 GCF_004010195.1 Chiloscyllium plagiosum
AGTGTTGAGAAATTGAGAGGTTCAGAGTTGGAGGGGAGGGAGAGAGATGTGGGTAGGGAGGGAATAAAGGTGATGGGGGAGAGCAGGGGCTGGATGAGGTGATGGGGTGAGGGCCTGAGGGGGATGGGTTTGAGGGGTTGGGAGGGTTGAGGGTGAGGGAGATGGAGGCGAGGCTGAGGGAAGTGATGATTTACCTGAGACGTGAATTCTATTTCTCTGTCTCTCTCCACAGATACTGCCTGACTTGCTAAGTTTCTCTAGTTTTCTCTGCCTCAAATTGTGAAAAAGAAAGGTTCCTGTTCTCCCAAAGGCAGTGCAGTCACTGGTCACCAGAGTCACTGGTACTCAAGGTTAAACACTACAACATGCTCAGTTGGATGGTAGGCCCTGAGAGGGAGGGTGGCCTGACCGGACTGGAGCACCTCTGACTCTGACCCAAGTCCCACTACTAAGAGACAGGCAGGGCTCCAGAAACCCACAGCATGTCTACCACATCCATAATGAGTTGGCTGCTTTCATATCAACAGATCTAACACAGAGACAACCACACAGGGAGGGGAAGAGAAGGCAGAAAGGGTTTGAACTGTACCCAGAGAATCACTTGGATGTGATGTCCCAGGTTAGTGCCTTGTGGAAAT
This sequence comes from Chiloscyllium plagiosum, assembly GCF_004010195.1. Lineage (NCBI taxonomy): Eukaryota > Metazoa > Chordata > Chondrichthyes > Orectolobiformes > Hemiscylliidae > Chiloscyllium > Chiloscyllium plagiosum. The sequence continues at coordinate 63,097,570 of NC_057727.1, forward strand.
CGATGACCTTGACAGTGTTCATGACATGACCCTGCTGACTGTGTCTAATTAGAGTTGGGCACGTGTATGGTTGGAAGTCATTGAGATTGAAACCAGTATGTCAGCACTGAAAAGGGGAAACTTCGGCCCATAACTACCACTAAAGATGCGCTAATCCCAATTTCCTGCACTTGTTCCATACCCTTGAACGTTACAATATTTGACGTGCTCATCCAAATATTTTATAAAGGTTGTAAGGTTTCCAGCCTCCACTTCCTTGCCAGGCAGTGCATTACAGATTCCCACCACCTACTGAATCTCCTGGCCCTTACCTTAAAACTATCCCCTCTTTGTGATTGATCCTTCAAGCAAAGGGTACAGCTGCTCTCTATTCACCCTGTCGAGACCCCTCCACCTCGATCATGTGCCCCAGTCTTCTCTGCTCTAAAGAAAACAATCCTAGCTTTTCTAGTCTCTCCTTACAGTTTAATTTCTCCATCCCAGGCAGCATCCAGATGAAGCTTCTCTGTATGTATCCCCTCCTAGTGCTATCACATCCTTCCAGTCATGAGGTGACCAGGACTGCACACACTACTCCACTTGTGGTCTGACCAATGCTCTACACAACTCCAACATTACCTCCTCACTCTTAGACTCAGCGCCACAACTAATGAAAGCAAGGGTCGCATAAGCCTTCTTAACTATCCTATTCACATGCTCTGCCGATTTCAGAGGTCTGTGAATAACTACCCAAAGATCCCTCTGTTCCTCTAAGCTATCCAGTGTCCAGCCCTTCATTAAGGTTAGCATTAGTGCTGTCTTTGGTGTTTAGCTGACACTGGTTTCTATTTGATTGCCCTGAGGCTATTGGGGTGCTGACTGGGAGGGGATGCGGGGGCAGTGGTCCCCTTATCATTACAGGGTCTGGATCTACTGGGTTCAGTCCATCACCACCAGCACAGTCCTGGACACTGATCTCCATCGGCAGCCACACGGGGGAGACAGAGACAAAGAAACCCTGCGGATGCTGGAATCCAAGGTGGACAAACCAGTGGCTGGAAGAACACAGCAAGCCAGGCAGCCTCAGGAGGTGGAGAAGGGTCCTGAAGAACGTTGATTTCTCCACCTCGTGATGCTGGCTGACTTGCTGTGTTCTTCCAGCCTCCTGCTTGTCTAATATGGGGGAGACAGGGCCACAGTGGCACTGTCACTTGACTCACAATCTAATATCTGGGGATACTACAACATGTAGTATATACGTTCAAATCCCATAGCTGAGGGGGCAATTAGAGATGAGGGATCAATGCCCACACCTGAATAAAACACTGAGAAGTCATCAGTCCTGCATCTCTCTGGGACTGACTGGCTCTCTATGTCCAAGCTGATCTTCCAGACAAAGTGTCAATTTCTAGACTGATGGAGATGTTGCTGCAGGGGTCTGTATACACTCGTTCTGTACACCAACATCTCTAGTCAGCACAAATCTCTCTGATTGTGACTGACCTCACTCTGGTCAGTTTCCCCTTTTCAGTGCTGACATACTGGTTTCAATCTCAATGACTTCCCACCACACGTTCCCAACCCTAATTAGCCACAGTCAGCAGGTCATCGTTGTCATCAGGGAACCACCTTCACTCCGGCTTGAATTGGCTTCATGCCTCAGCAATGAGGTTTTCTGACTCTGCTTCCTTGGAAAGGTGGGAGAGAGGCAGGGAACAGGTCAGAACCCTGATGGTATTTGCTGCAATTCTGCCCACATCGCTGAACCCAAGCCCACCTTACTCAGTCTGGGAACATCCCACTTGAACCCTTCCCAGACTGATCGAGGCAAATTTGAGGAAAATGGGTGTGTGTGTGTGTATATGTGTGTGTGTGTGTGTGAGAGAGAGAGAGTGTGTGTGAGAGTGAGTAACAGCGAGCATGTGTCCATGGTGTGTGTATATGCCTGTGTGTGTGTGTGCCTGTGTGCGTGTGAGGCAGAGAGAGCACGTCTGTGAGTGCGTGTATGACTGTGTGTCTCTGTGTGTGCATGACAGAGAGAGGTGTCTTGTGTGTGTGAGAGAGACAGAGACAGCCTGTCTGTGTGTGTGTGCCTGTGTGTTTATGTGTATGTGTCTGTGTGTATATATGTGTGGCAGTGAGACAGCGTGTCTGTGTCTGTGTATGAGAGAGTCTGTGTTGAATACCTGAGTACGAGCGCATGTCTTTGTGTGTGAGAAAGATGCGTGTGTGTATTGTGTCAGTGTATGTGTGTGTATGTGTGACTGTGTTTGTACGTGTGTGTGTGTTTATCTGTATTTGTACATGTATGTCTGTATGCTTGAGTGAATATCTGTCTGTCGGAGTGAATATGTGTGTGTAAATGTGTGTGCATGTATATATGTGTATGCATGTGTGACTGTATGTATATATGTTTGCATGCATATATATGTCTATATCTGGTTGTATGAAAGAATACGTATCTGTGTTTATGAGAGAGTGAATGTGTTTGTTGTCAGTGTATATGTGTGCATACGTGCATATGTGTATGTTTGTTTGCATGTGCATATTGAAATTTGTGTCTGTGTGTATGCTTGTGTTTGTATGTGTATGTGCCTCTGTGTGTATATGTCTGTGTATGTGTGTCTATGTGTGCCTGTGTGTTTGGCTGTTTATGTGTAAGTGTGTGTGAGAGAGAGAGAGAGAGGCAGCATCTGTGTGTTTATATGTGTGCATGTGTATATGTGTAGATATGTGTGTATGTGGGTGCATGATCTGTGTCTATATATGTGTGTTTGTGTGCATTTATGTGTGTATATATATAGTGTGTGCTTGTGTGTATGTGTGTACATAGGTGACTGTATGTGTGTGTGAATATGTGTGTATGAGTATGTACGTATGTGTCTCTCTGTGAGTGTGCATGCATGTGTGGCTCTGTGTGTGTGTGAGTGAGAGTGTGTGAGTGTGTGTGAGAGTGTGTGTGTGTACGCGCATGTGTGTCAGTGTGCGTATGCCCGTGTGCCTGTGTGGATGTGCCTGTGTGTTTGTGTGTGTCTGTGTGTCTGCGTGTATGTGACAGACAGAGAGGGTGGGTGCGTGTATTTGTGTGTATGCCTGTGTGTATGTGTGCATGTGTGACAGAGAGTGTGCCTGTGTATGTGTCTGTGTGAGAGAGAGAGATAGAGTGTGTGTTTGTGCATCGTGTATGTGTGAGTGCATGTCTGTGTGTGTGAGAGTGTATGTTTGCGTGTGTATATATCTGTGTCAGTGTATGTGTATTTTCATGTGTGTACATGTGTACATTTGATTGCATGTGCATGTGTGCGGTTGTGTGTGACTGCGTGTATGCTATGTTTGTATGTGTGTGTGTATATGTATGTCTGTGTGTCTGTATTTGTGTATACATATGTGTGTATATGTCTTTGTGTTTTTGTGTGTATGTGTGAAGATATGTGTGTGCTTGTTTGTATGTTTGTGTGTATTTGTGTGACTGTGTATGTGTGTGAATACGTGCATATGAGTATATGTGTATGTGTGCGCATGTATATGTATGTGCGCATGTGTATATGTGACTGTATGTGTGTTTGTGTATATGTACATCTGAGTGTGCGCGT
>NC_057727.1:63106092-63118469 GCF_004010195.1 Chiloscyllium plagiosum
GAATTGCACTGGAGCACTTACTGGGAATTGCACTGGAGCACTTACTGGGAATTGCACTGGAGCACTTACTGGGAATTGCACTGGAGCACTTACTGGGAATTGCACTGGAGCACTTACTGGGAATTGCACTGGAGCACTTACTGGGAATTGCACTGGAGCACTTACTGGGAATTGCACTGGAGCACTTACTGGGAATTGCACTGGAGCACTTACTGGGAATTGCACTGGAGCACTTACTGGGAATTGCACTGGAGCACTTACTGGGAATTGCACTGGAGCACTTACTGGGAATTGCACTGGAGCACTTACTGGGAATTGCACTGGAGCACTCACTGGGAATTGCACTGGAGCACTTACTGGGGATTGTACTGGAGCACTCACTGGGAATTGCACTGGATCACTTACTGGGAGTTGTACTGGAGCACTCACTGGGAATTGCACTGGAGCACTTACTGGGGATTGTACTGGAGCACTCACTGGGAATTGCACTGGATCACTTACTGGGAGTTGTACTGGAGCACTCACTGGGAATTGCACTGGAGCACTCACTGGGGATTGTACTGGAGTACTCACTGGGAATTGCACTGGATCACTTACTGGGAATTGTACTGGAGCACTCACTGGGAATTGCACTGGGGCACTTACTGGGAATTGCACTGGAGCACGTACTGGGAATTGCACTGGCACACTCACTAGGAACTGTACTAGAACACCCACTGGGAATTGTAATGTAACACTCACTGGGAATTGTAATGTAACACTCACTAGGAGCTGTACTGGAGCACTCACTGGGAAGTGTAATGTAACACTCACTGGGAATTGCACTGGAGCACCCACTGGAAATTGCACTGGAGCATGTACTGGGAATTGCATCGGAGCACCCACTGGGTATTGAACTTTACCATTCACTAGGAATTGTACTGGAGCACTCACTGAGAATTGCACTGGAGCACTCACTAGGAACTGCACTGGAGCACTTACTAGGAATTGTAATGTAACGCTCACTGGGAATTGTAATGTAACACTCACTGGGAATTGCACTGGAGCACCTACTGGGAATCGCACTGGAGTATTCACTGAGTATTGTACTGGAGCACTCACTGGGTATTGCACTGGAGCAATAACTGGGAATTGTAATGTAACAGTCACTGAGAATTGCACTGGAGCATGTACTGGGAATTGTACTGGAACACTTACTGGGAATTGCACTGGAGCATGTACTGGGAATTGCATTGGAACACTCACTGGGAATTGCACTGGAGCACTCACTAGGAACTGAACTGGAGCACTCAATAGGAATTGTAATGTAACACTCACTGGGAATTGCACTGTAGCACCCACTGGGAATTTAACTTGACCATTCACTCGGAATTGTACTGGAGCACTCACTGGGAATTGTAATGTAACAGTACCTGGGAATTGCACAGGAGCACGTACTGGGAATTGCACTGGAGCACACACTGGGAATTACACTGTAGCACCCACTGGGAACTGTAGTGGAACACTCACTGGGAATTGTAATGTATCACTCACTAGGACCTGTAGTGGAGCACTCACTGGGAATTGCACTAGAGCACATACTGGGAATTACACTGTAGCACCCACTGGGAATTGCAATGGAGCACTCACTAGGAATTGCACTGGAGCACTAACTAGGAACTGTACTGGAGCACCCACTGGGAATTGTAATGTAACAGTCACTGGGAATTGCACTGGAGCATGTACTGGGAATTGCACTGGAACACTCACTGGGAATTGCAATGGAGCACTCACTAGGAACTGTACTGGAGCACTCACTGGGAATTGTAATGTAACAGTCCCTGGGAATTGCACTGGAGCACCCACTGGAAATTGCACTGGAGCACACACTGGGAATTACACTGGAGCATCCACTGGGAATTGCACTGGAGCACGTACTGGGAGGTGCGCTGGAACACTTACTGGGACTTGTACTGGAGCACCCACTGGGTATTGAACTTGACCATTCACTAGGAATTGTAATGTAACACTCACTGGGAATTGTAATGTAACAGTCCCTGGGAATTGCACTGGAGCATGTACTGGGATTTGCACTGGAACACTCACTGGGAATTGCACTGGAGCACTCACTAGGAACTGTACTGGAGCACTCAATGGGAATTGTAATGTAACAGTCCCTGGGAATTGCACTGGAGCACGTACTGGGATTTGCACTGGAACACTCACTGGGAATTGCACTGGAGCACTCAATGGGAATTGTAATGTAACAGTACCTGGGAATTGCACTGGAGCATGCACTGGGAATTACACTGTAGCACCCACTGGGAACTGTAGTGGAACACTCACTGGGAATTGTAATGTATCACTCACTAGGACCTGTAGTGGAGCACTCACTGGGAATTGCACCAGAGCACATACTGGGAATTACACTGTAGCACCCACTGGGAATTGCAATGGAGCACTCACTAGGAATTGCACTGGAGCACTCACTAGGAACTGTACTGGAGCACCCACTGGGAATTGTAATGTAACAGTCACTGGGAATTGCACTGGAGCATGTACTGGGAATTGCACTGGAACACTCACTGGGAATTGCACTGGAGCACTCACTGGGTATTGTAATGTAACACTCACTGGGAATTGCACTGGAGCACCCACTGGAAATTGCACTGGAGCACACACTTGGAATTACACTGGAGCACGTACTGGGAAGTGCGCTGGAACACTCACTGGAACTTGTACTGGAGCACCCACTGGGTATTGAACTTGACCATTCACTAGGAACTGTACTGGAGTAGTCACTGGGAATTGTAATGTAACACTCACTGGGAATTGTAATGTAACACTCACTGGGAATTGCACTGGAGCACCCACTGGGAATTGAACTTGACCATTCACTAGGAATTGTACTGGAGCACTCACTGGGAATTGCACTGGAGCACTCACTAAAACTGCACTGGAACACTTACTGGGAATTGTAATGTAACACTCACTGGGAATTGCACTAGAGAACTCACTGGGAATTGTACTGGAGTAATCACTATGAACTGCACTGGAGCACTCACTGGGAATTGCACTGGACCAACTACAAGGGATTACACTGGAGCACTCACTGGGAATTGTACTGGAACACTCACTGGGTACTGTAAGGGAGCACTCACTATGAATTGCACTAGAGCACGTACCGGTAATTGCACTGGAACACTCACTGGGAATTGCACTGGCGCATCACTAGGAACTGTACTGGAACACTCACTGGGAATTGTAATGTATCACTCACTGGGAATTGCACTGGAGCACACACTGGGAATTACACTGTAGCACCCACTGGGAATTGCACTGGAGCATGTACTGGGAATTGCACTGGAACACGCACTGGAAATGTACTGGAGCACTCACTAGGAATTGCACTGGAGCACTCACTGGGAATTGTAATATAACACTCACTGGGTATTGCACTGGAGCACCCACTGGGTATTGAACTTGACCATTCACTAGGAATTGTACTGGAGCACTGACTGGGAATTGAAATGTGACACTGACTGGGAATTGTAATGTAACACTCACTGGGAATTGCACTGGAGAACTCACTGTGAATTGTACTGAAGCACTTGATGGGTATTGCACTGGAGCACTCACTACGAACTGGAGTGTTCCAGTACAGGTCCTAGTGAGTGCTCCAGTGCAGTTCCCAGTGAGTGCTCCAGTGCAATTCATAGTGAGTGCTCCCGTACAGTACCCAGTGAGTGTTCCAGTACAATTTCCAGTGAGTGCTCCAGTGTAATCCCTAGTAGTCGGTCCAGTGCAATTCCCAGTGAGTGCTCCAGTGCAGTTCATAGTGAGTACTCCAGTACAATTCCCAGTGAGTGCTCCAGTGCTATACCCAGTAAGTGCACCAGTGCAGTTCCTCGTGAGTGCTCCAGTGCAATACGCTGGAGCACTCACTGAGTACTGTACGGGAGCACTCACTAGGACCTGTACTGGAGCACTCACTGGGAATTGCACTAGAGCACGTACTGGTAATTGCACTGGAACACTCACTGGGAATTTTAATGTATCACTCACTGGGAATTGCACTGTGGTGGGTAAGTTACTTGAGAAGATTCTGAGAGATAAGATATACTTGCATTTGGAAAGACAGGGTGTGATTAGAAATAGTCAGTATGGCTTTGTGAGTGGGAGGTCATGCCTCTCAAATTTGTTAGAGTTCTTTGATGAAGTGACAAGGAAGGTTGACAAGGGCAGGGCAGTAGATGGAGTCGATGTTAATGTCAGTAAGTCCTTTGATAAGGTTCCACATGGTAAGCTGCTCTGGAAAGTTAAACCACATGGAATCCAGGGGGACTGGCAAACTGGAGACACAATTGGCTTGATGGTAGGAAGCAGAGGGTAATAGTGGAAGGACACTTGTCAGACTGGAGGCCTATGATGAGTGGAGTGCTTCAGGGGCTGGTGCTGGGCTCATTGCTGTTTGTTATCGATATCAAAGTCTTGGATGAGATTGTACAAGGCATTCTTGTAGACGACACTAAAATAGACTGCAACATTTTTACACAGAGGGTGGTACGCATATGGAATGAGCTGCCAGCGAAAGAGATTGAGGCAGGTACATTAACAACACTTAAAAGGCATTTGGACAAATACATGGAACGGAAAAGTTTCGAAGGATATGTGCTAAGTGCACGGAAATGGGGTTAGTGTGGATGGATATTTCGTTCAGCATGGACCAGTTTGGGCCAAAGGACTATCTCTGTGCTGTCGGACTGTTTGACTCTGTAAGGAAAAGCTGCCCACACAGATTAATTCCCCTCTTGGCTTGTAGTGGGTAAGGCAGGGGGGAGACAGAGAGAGGAAGGAAGAGAAGTTTAAATCTCCACTAGAACCAGAAAGCAGTTCTGCTTTCATTTCTCAGTTTAGTTCGCTGATCCACAGGGACTATTCCCTCGGAAATTTGAAGACTGTATGGAATGGCCGCATTAAAGAAGCAAAGTCTGGCAATAAGGACCTGGCACATTGAGATCTGAAACCCCTGATTGGGGCAAGTTAATTTCTGGATAATAACTGCCCCTGTGTTAGATTGAATGCTGCAGTGTTTCAACTGAAACTCAATAAACTGTACCACCCACCCACCCCTAATTCCCATTAATTCCCCTCCTCACACCCACTCACTAACTCCCACTCACCCCCAACCACTCAATCCCAGTCAATCACTCCCAATCACTCACAGGGAATGCTAATAATAGTCATAGAGTCATGCAGTATCGAAACAGACCCTTCAGCCCAAATCGTCTATGCTGACCAGGTTTCCTAAACTACACTAGCCCCATTTACCTGCGTTTGGCCCACTTCCCTCTAAACCTTTCTTATTCATGTACCTACCTTAAATGTCTTTTAAATATTGTAACTGTACCACCTCGGTCACTTCCTCTGGCAGCTTATTCCATATGTACAGCACACTCTGCATGAAAATGTTCCCCCTCACTTATCTTTTAAATATTTCCCCCTCACTTTAAACCCATGCCCTTTAGTTTTGGACTCCCCTACCCTGAAGAAAGGACCTTGGCTTATCTATGACCTTATCTATGACCTTATCTATGCCCTTATCTATGACCTTATCTATGCCCCTCATGATTTTATAAGGTCAACCTCTCATCCTCCCATGCTCAAGGAAAAATGTCCCACTCTATCCAACCAGTCCATCTAACTCAAACCTTCCAATCTTGGTAACATCCTTGTAACGCTTTTTTTTGCCCCCTTTACAGTTGGCTTGTGCAGCCTCAACATGATACCCCAACTCCTGTACTCAGTGCACCGACCACTGAAGACAAGCACGCCAAATGCCTTCTTCACCAGTCGAAAACTATGGCACTGGAAAAGCACAGCAGGTCAGGCAGCATCTGAGGAGCAGGAAAACCGACTATTCAGACGTTAGGCCTTCATCAGGAATGTGGGTTGGGGGCGCGGTAACTGGGGCCTTCTTCACTACTCTGTCTACTTGTGACACTACTTTCAAGGAACCATTTACGTGCACCCCTACACCCCCCAGGGCCCTACCATCATGCCCTGGTTTGTCTTGCCAAAATGCAATACCTTGGCATTTATTCTCAATTAAAATCTACACTGCCATTCTTCAGCACACTGCCCCATCTTAGAGTCATAGAGTCATACAGCATGGAAACAGACCCTTCGGTCCAACCCGTCCATGCCGACCAGATATCCCAACCCAATCTAGTTCCACCTACCAGGACCCGGCCCATATCCCTCCAAACCCTTCCTATTCATATACCCATCCAAATGCCTCTTAAATGTTGCAATTGTACCAGCCTCCACCACATCCTCTGGCAGCTCATTCCATACACGTATCACCCCCTGCGTGAAAAAGTTGCCCCTTAGGTCTCTTTTATATCTTTCCCCTCTCACCCTAAGCCTATGCCCTCTGATTCTGGACTCCCCGACCCCAGGTAAAAGACTTTGCCTATTTACCCTATCCATGCCCCTCATAATTTTGTAAACCTCTATAAGGTCACCCCTCAGCCTCCGACGCTCCAGGGAAAACAGCCCCAGGCTGTTCAGCCTCTCCCTATAGCTCAGATCCTCCAAACCTGGCAACATCCTTATAAGTCTTTTCTGAGCCCTTTCAAGTTTCACAACATCTTTCCGATAGGAAGGAGATCAGAATTGCACACAATATTCCAACAGTGGCCTAACCAATGTCCTGTACAGCCACAACATGACCTCCCAACTCCTGTACTCTAATGGGTCCCATTTTATTCTCCAGCCCAAAAAAACGCCCTCCACCACCACCCTCTGTCTCCTACTGTCAAGTCAAGTCCTACTGTCCAGGAAATCCTGTTCTCTAATGTGGACTTTCCCCGAGTTCCCTAGTTTCCCTGTCTTTCTCCATAGTAAATATTGATGCAAAATATTAATTTAGCATCTCACCCATCTCCTGTGGTTCCACACATGTACGGTTCATTGATCTATGAGGGGTACTATTCTCTCCCTAGTTACTCTTTTGCCCTTAATATACTTGCCCACTCTCTTTGGATTCTCTTTAACCTTATCAGTTAAAGCTATTGCATGTCTCCTGATTTCACTCTTAAGTGTACTCCTACACCTACAATTATCAAGGGATTCATTTAATCCCAGCTGTCTATACCTGACATATACCTCCTTTTTCTTGAACAGAACTCAATATCTTTAGTAATCCAGTGTCACCTACTCCTGCCTTTTACCCTTCACACTAACAAGAACATACTGTCTCTGAACTGTCATCATCTCATTTTTGAAAACCTCGCATGTGCCGGACGTCCCTTTATCTGGGAAGAGCCTCCCCTAGTCAAATTTGAAAGTTCCTGTCTAATACCATCAAGATTGGCCTAACCTCAATTTAGAACTTTGACTTTAATCAGTCATATTCTTTTCCATAACTATTTTATTACTAATAGAATTACGGTCACTGGTCCCAAAGTGCTGCTCCCTTATCACTTCAGTCACTTGTTGTATCTTATCTCCAAAGAGGAAGTCGGATTTTGACCCCTCTCTAATGGGGCCATCTACACAATTGACTGAGATAGTTTTCTTGAACACACTGAACAAATTCCTTCCCATCCAGGTCCTTAACACTATGGCAGCCCTAGTCAATGTTTGAAAGATTAAAAATCTCCTACTATTACAATACTATTACTCTTACAGCCAATCTCCTGACATATTTGATCCTCACTCCCACTCTCTCCCACACACTCCCTCCTGCACACTCACTCACCCTGTCTTATTGATGGAGGTGAGATGCTGTTGGTGAGTGACCACCCTTTGTGCCCGAGATGTGGTGAAGCACGATTGCAGCAGTGTAATCGGTTTAGCAGCACGGACATGAGGATCGGGACGGAGGAAACCAGATCCAGGGCCGAGGCTGAGCTCGAGGTGGGAGCTGTCCCGCAGACTACCTTCCTTTATTGAGATAAGTCTATAAGTTTGAAGACCAGAAGGCATGATTTTTAAGGTGAGAGGAGAGAGATTTAAAAAAAATACATGGGGGGCACATTTTTTACACAGAGGGTGGTTCGCACAGAAATACAGGTAGACAATCTATTATCCGAAACCCTCGGGGACAGCTGGTTTTCAGATTTCGGAATTTTTTTGGATTTTGGAATAAATGACATTTCCACGGTGAAATCAAAAAAAAATTTACCAAGCGGCAGATGCAAGTGTGACTACTATGAGCTGTGAGACAGAATTGCCACTTGCCAGTGCTGGGCCATACTGCTGCCACAGAACATCTGAGTGATGTGGGTGGAGTGGGTGTGGACTTGGGTTAACTGTTTGTACACCAAACAACCATGTTATGGAGGGAATCAAACCTCACAAACACGATTTCGGATTTCGGAAGTTTTCGGATTTCGGAATTTCGGATAAAGGATTGTCTCCTGCATACAGCATAGAAACAGACCCTTCGGTCTAACTCGTCCATGTCAACCAGATATCCTAAATTAATCTAGTCTCGTTAATATCCTTCTAAACCCTTCCTATTCATATACACATCCAGATACCTTTTAAATGCTGTATTTGTACCAGCCTCCACCATTTCCTCTGGCAGCTTGTTCCATACACGCACCACCCTCTGCATGAAAAAGTTGCCCCTTACATCCCTTTTATATCTTTCTCCATTCACTTTAAATCTATGCCCTCTAGTTTTGGACTCCCCCTCCCTGGGGAAAAGACTTTGTCTATTTATCTTATTCATGCCACTCACAATATTATAAACCTCTACAAAGTCACCCCTCGCCCTCCAATGGTCCAGAAAAAAACAGCCCCAATCTATTCAGCCTCTCTCAATTGCTCAAACCCTACAACCCTGGCAACATACTCATGAATCTTTTCTGAACCTTTCCCAGTTTCATGAAATCCTTTCTGCGGCAGGGAGACCAGAATTGCACGCAATATTCCAAAAGTGGCCTAACCAATGTCCTGTACAGCCGGAACCTGAACTCCCAACTCCTATACATAATGTTCTGACCAACAACGGCAAGCATACCAATTGCCTTCTTCACTATCCTATCTACCTGTGATGCCACTTTCAAAGAACTATGAACCTGCATTCCAAAGTCTCTTTGTCCAGTAACACTCTCCAGGACCTTACCATTAAGTGTATAAGTCCTGCTCAGATTTGCCATTCCAAAATGCAACACCTCACATTTATCTAAAAATCTGCCATTCCTCAGCCCATTGGTCCATCTGATCAAGACCAACTCCTATACATAATGTTCTGACCAACAACGGCAAGCATACCAATTGCCTTCTTCACTATCCTATCTACCTGTGATGCCACTTTCAAGGAACTATGAACCTGCATTCCAAGGTCTCTTTGTCCAGTAACACTCTCCAGGACCTTACCATTAAGTGTATAAGTCCTGCTCAGATTTGCCATTCCAAAATGCAACACCTCACATTTATCTAAAAATCTGCCGTTCCTCAGCCCATTGGTCCATCTGATCAAGATCCCACTGTACTCTGAGATAATCTTCTTCACTGTCCACTACACCAACCAAGTTTAGTGTCATCTGCAAACTTATTAACCATACCTCCTAGGTTCACAACCAAATCATTTATATAAAAGATGAAAAGCAGTGGACCCAGCACCGATCCTTGTGGCACTCCACTGGTCACAGGCCCCCAGTCTGAAATGCAACCCTCCACCACCACCCTCTGTCTTCTACCTTTGAGCCAGTTCTGTATCTAAATAGCTAGTTCTCCCTATACTTCATGAGATCAAACCTTGCTAATCAGTCTCCAATGGGGAACCTTTTCGAACACCTTACAGAAGTCCATATAGATTACATCTACTGCTCTGCCCTCATCAACCCTCTTCATTTCCTCCGGGTGCTCCGGTTTCCTCCCACAGTCCAAAGATGTGCAGGTCGGGTGAATTGGCCATGCTAAATTGCCCGTAGTGTTAGGTAAGGGGTAAATGTAGGGGTATAGGTGGGTTGCGCTTCGGCGGGTCGGTGTGGACTTGTTGGGCCGAAGGGCCTGTTTCCACCCTGTAATGTAATCTAATCTAATCTAAAAAAAAATCTAATTACTTCTTCAAAAAACTCAATCAAGTCATGATTTGGAGGTGCTGGTGTTGGACTGGGGTGGACAAGGTTAAAAATCACACCACACCAGGTTATGATGTTTACCCAATGTTATCGTTTACCAATATGATAACCACCTGACAAAGGAGCAGCGCTCTGAAAGCTAGTGCTTCCAAATAAACCTGTTGCACTATAACCTGGTGTTGTGTGATTTTTAACTCAATCAAGTGAGTCATGATTTCCCAGGCACAAAGCCATGCTGACTATCCCTCATCAGTCCTTACCTCTCCAAATACATGGACATCCTGTCTCTCAGGATTCCCTCCAACAACTTGCCCACCACTGAGGTCAGGCCCATGGTCTATAGTTCCCTGGCTTTTCTTTGTTGTCTTTCTTAAATAGTAGCACCACGTTAGCAACCTTCCCGTCTTCCAGCATCTCAACCATGTCTATTGTTGATATAAATAAATGAAGGTGAATGAACTTCCTGAAGAAATGGTGGATGCAACACAATTACAATGTTTAAAAGACACTTGGGTTAGTACATGAATAGAAAAGGTTTGGAAGATATGAGCTAGGAGCAGGCAAGAGGTTCTAGTTTAGTTTGGGATTATGTTCAGTATGGACTGGTTGGACCGAAGGGTCTGTGTCCTCTATAGCTCTATGAACTTTATTTTTCTGGCTCTAATTTCTGTGTTTTGGTTGGTTTTCTGAAACAACACTAAACAACACTTTTCATTGTCAATACAAGAAATACACCTAACAATAAATTATTAAATTAAATCACTCCCTCTCACTTCCACTCTCTCACTATCACCACTCAGTCACTCCCTCGGACTCACTCCCACTCACTTCCATCCCATTACTCGAACTCAGTCCCACTGATTCACTCACCTCCTCTCACTGCCAATCACTCACTCACACTCAGTCACTCCCAATTACGCACACTCATTCCATTCCACTCACTCACACGCACTCGCTGTATATCAAACCACCCGATCCCACTCCCTCCCTCCCTCCCACTCATTCCCACCCATTTACTCCAGCCGCACACTCCCACTGACAGACAACCCCCCCCCCATCCACTTGGGATTCAGGGTTAGCTTGCCAACTGGTTACAAAATCGGGGCTTGATGGGAGGAGACAGAGGGTGCTGGTGAAGGGTTGTTTTTCAGACTGGAAGCCTTTGACCAGTGGGGTGTCACAAGGATTGGTGCTGGGTCCACTTTTGTTTGTAATGTATTTAATTGATTTGAATGAGAATTTAGGAGGTGTGGTTACTAAGTTTGCAGATGACATCAAAATTGGTGGTATAGTGGACTGTGAAGAAGACTATCTAAGAGTACAAAGGGATCTTGATCTTTAGATAAATATGAAGTATTGGATTTTGGTAAAATGAACAAGGACAGCACACATTCAATTAATAGTAGGATCCTGGGTAGTGTTGTCGAACAGAGGGGTTCAGGAATGTATTTCTTTGAAATTTGCATTAAAGTTGGACAGGGTAGTTAAAAAGTCAAGAAGTGTGGCACTGGAAAAGCGCAGCAGGTCAAACAGCATCCAAGGAGCAGAAGAGTCGACATTTTGGGCGTAAGCCCTTCATCAGGGTAGTTAAAAAGGCATTTAGCACACTTGCTTTCATTGGTCAGAGCTAGGAATTGGGGTGTCATGTTGAAGCAGTACAGGATGTTGGTAAGGCCACTTTCAGAGTATTGCATACAGTTCTGGTCACCTTGTTAAAAGAAGAATATTATCAAACTTGAGAGGGTTCAGGAAAGATTGACCAGGATGTTGCCAGGAATGGAAGGTTTCAGTTAAAAGGATAGACTAGATAGGCTGGGACTTTTTTCACTGGAGCATAGGACGTGGGAGCAGCGACCTTAGAGAGTTTTATAAAATCATGACGAGAATAGATAAGATTATTAGCAAGGAGGTCGGAGTTCAAAACTAGGGCGCATACTTATAACGTGTGAGGAAAAGGGACATGAGGGTCAATGTTTTAAGACAGAGAATGGTTCGTGTGTGAAATGAACTGGCAGGGGAAGTGTTAAATGCAGGTACAGTTACAACATTTAAAAAGAGTTAGGAAAGGTTTAGAGGGATATGGGCTAAATGCACGCAAGTGGGATTAAGTTTAGTTTGGGAAACTTGGCGTGGATTAGTTGGACTGAAGGGTCTGTTGGTGTGCTGAATGACTCAACATTCCTATCAACACTCTCTTACACACTCACTTCCACCAATTAACTTCCACCTCCTGATACCTACTCTCTCCCAACCCATCACCACCACTCCATCATCTTCACCCTCTCACTCAATCACCAC
>NC_057727.1:63118969-63119048 GCF_004010195.1 Chiloscyllium plagiosum
GTCTCTACCTCAGTGCAGTCTCTCCCTCAGTGCAGTCTCTACCTCAGTGCAGTCTCTCCCTCAGTGCAGCCTCTCCCTC
>NC_057727.1:63124481-63128188 GCF_004010195.1 Chiloscyllium plagiosum
CCCTCCCCCACTCACCTATTGTACTCTATGCTACTTTCTCCCCAGCCCCACCCTCCAATAGCTTATCTCTCCACGCTTCAGGCTCTCTGCCTTTATTCCTGATGAAGGGCTTTTGCCCAAACGTCAATTTTACTGCTCCGTGGATGCTGCCTGAATTGCTGTGCTCTTCCAGCACCACTAATCCAGAATCTCCCTCAGTGCAGTCTCTCCCTCGGTGCAGCCTCTCCCTCGGTGCAGTCTCTCCCTCGGTGCAGCCCTTCCCTCAGTGCACTCTCTCCCTCGGTGCAGTCTCTCCCTCGGTGCAGCACCCCCTCAGTGCAGTCTCTCCCTCAGTGCAGCCCTTCCCTCAGTGCACTCTCTCCCTCGGTGCAGTCTCTCCCTCGGTGCAGCACCCCCTCAGTGCAGTCTCTCCCTCAGTGCAGCCCTTCCCTCAGTGCACTCTCTCCCTCGGTGCACTCTCTCCCTCAGTGCAGCACCCCCCCAGTGCAGTCTCTCCCTCAGTGCAGTCTCTCCCTCAGTGCAGTCTCTCCCTCAGTGCAGTCTCTCCACAGTGCAGTCTCTACCTCAGTGCAGTCTCTCCCTCGGTGCAGTCTCTCCCTCAGTGCAGTCTCTCCCTCAGTGCAGTCTCTCCCTCAGTGCAGCCCTTCCCTCAGTGCAGCACCCCCCCAGTGCAGTCTCTCCCTCAGTGCAGTCTCTCCCTCAGTGCAGTCTCTCCCTCAGTGCAGTCTGTCCACAGTGCAGTCTCTACCTCAGTGCAGTCTCTCCCTCGGTGCAGTCTCTACCTCGGTGCAGTCTCTCCCTCAGTGCAGTCTCTCCCTCGGTGCAGCCCTTCCCTCAGTGCAGTCTCTCCCTCGATGCAGTCTCTCCCTCAGTGCAGCACCCCCCCAGTGCAGTCTCTCCCTCAGTGCAGTGTCTCCCTCAGTGTAGCCTCTCCCTCGGTGCAGTCTCTCCCTCAGTGCAGTCTCTCCCTCAGTGCAGTCTCTCCCTCAGTGCAGCCCTTCCCTTAGTACAGTCTCTCCCTCGGTGCAGCCCTTCCCTCAGTGCACTCTCTCCCTCGGTGCAGTCTCTCCCTCAGTGCAGCACCCCCCCAGTGCAGTCTCTCCCTCGGTGCAGTCTCTCCCTCGGTGCAGTCTCTCCCTCGGTGCAGTCCTTCCCTCAGTGCACTCTCTCCCTCGGTGCAGTCTCTCCCTCGGTGCAGCCCTTCCCTCAGTGCAGTCCCCCCCCAGTGCAGTCTCTCCCTCAGTGCAGCCTCTTCCTCGGTGCAGCCCCTCCCTCAGTGCAGCCTCTCCCTCAGTGCAGTCTCTCCATCGGGTGCACTCTTCCTCGGTGCAGCCCCTCCCTCAGTGCAGTCTCTCCCTCAGTGCAGCCTCTCCCTCGGTGCAGCCCCTCCCTCAGTGCAGCCTCTCCCTCAGTGCAGTCTCTCCCTCGGGTGCACTCTTCCTCGGTGCAGCCCCTCCCTCAGTGCAGCCTCTCCCTCAGTGCAGCCTCTCCCTCAGTGCAGCCTCTCACTCAGTGCAGTCTTTGGGCGGCATGGTGGCTCAGTGGTTAGCACTGCCACCTTACAGCGCCTGTGCCCCAGGTTCGATTCCAGCCTTGGGTGACTGTCTGTGTGGAGTTTACTCCCACAGTCCAAAATTGTGCAGGTCAGGTGAATTGGCCATGCTAAATTGACCATAATTGTTAGGTGCATTAGTCAGAGGGGTGGGGGTGGGGGTTACTCTTCGGAGAGTCGGTGTGGACTCGTTGGGCCAAAGGGTGTGTTTCCACACTGTAGGGAATCGAATCTAATTAGCCTTTCCCTCAATGCAGCCTCTCCCTCAGTGCAGCACTCCCTCATATTTCCATATCCGGACAGTTCCATTCTGGGACTGTTCCATGTCCAGACAGTCCCCTATTGGGACAGTTCCATATCCGTACAGTTGCTTATTTCGGACGGTTCTACATCCGAACAATCTCCTATCCAGGACATTTTCTTATTTGGACAGTCCGCTATCTCATACAATTCCATGTCTGGATAGTCCCTTATCCGGGACAGTTCCATGTCCGGACAGTCCCCTATCTGGTACAGTTCCATGTCTGGATAGTCCCTACCCTGGACAGTTCCATATCCGGACAATACCCTATCTAGGACATTTCCATATCCTGACAGTTCCCTCCCCGGGACAGTTCCATATCTGGACAGTCCCCTATCAGGGACAGTTCCATAACCAGACAGTCCTCTATTCCGGACAGTTCCATATCTGGACAGTCCTCTATTCTGGACAGTTCCATATCCAGACAGTCCTCTATTCCAGACAGTTCCATATCCAGACAGTCCCCTATCCGAGACAGTTCCATAGTCAGACAGTCCTCTATCCGGGACAGTTCCATAGTCAGACAGTCCTCTATTCCGGACAGTTCCATATCCGGACAGTCCCCTATCTGGTACAGTTCCATATCCAGACAGTCCGCTATCCGGGACAGTTCCATATCCGGAGAGTCCCCTATCTGGGCCATTTTCATATCTGGACATTCCCCTATCAGGGACAGTTCCATAACCAGACAGTCCTCTATTCCGGACAGTTCCATATCTGGACAGTCCACTATTCGGGGCAGTTCCATATCTGGACAGTCCCCTATCCAGGACAGTTCCATAGTCAGACAGTCCTCTATCCTGGACAAATCCATATCTGGAGAATCCCC
The DNA here is from genome assembly GCF_004010195.1 of Chiloscyllium plagiosum. Classification (NCBI taxonomy): domain Eukaryota; kingdom Metazoa; phylum Chordata; class Chondrichthyes; order Orectolobiformes; family Hemiscylliidae; genus Chiloscyllium; species Chiloscyllium plagiosum. Next base: position 63,127,164 of record NC_057727.1, read on the forward strand.
TATCTGGGACAGTTCCATAGTCAGACTGTCCTCTGTCCTCGGATGCTGCCTGAATTGCTGTGCTCTTGCAGCACCACTGGTCCAGAATGTCCTCTATCCCGGACTGTTCTACATCTAGACAGTCTCCTATCCGGGACAGTTCCATATCCGAACAGTCCCCTATCTGGTACAGTTCCATAGACAGACAGTCCTCTATCCTGGACAATTCCATATCTGGAGAATCCCCTATCCGGGACAGTTCCATATCTGACACTCCCCTATCCGGGACAGTTCCATAGTCAGACTGTCCTCTATCCCGGACTGTTCTACATCTAGACAGTCTCCTATCCAGGACAGTTCCATATCCGGACAGTCCCCTATCTGGTACATTCCATAGACAGACAGTCCTCTATTCCGGACAGTTCCATATTCGGACAGTCCCCTATTCGGGGCAGTTCCATATCCGGACAGTCCTCTATCTGGTACAGTTCCATAGACAGACAGTCCTCTATCCGGATCAGCTCCATATCCAGACAGTCCCGGACAAGGACAATAACTTATCCAGCACAGTTGCATATCCGGAAAGCCCTTACCCGAACAGTCCCCTATCTAGGACAGTTCCCTACCTTGGTAGTTCCCGATACAGAACAATTCCTAATCTAAACAGATCCCTATCCAAAAGGTCCCTGTCCAGACTGTCCCAAACCCTTATTTTGACCAATGACTGTCTGTACAATCCCCTGTAGGGGCAGGCCACAGTCCATCTATATCCCTGTCCAAACAGTTTGCTACCTGACTATCCCCTAATCTAGATGGTTGAGTATCCAAATACACCCTGATCCACTACTCAATTGCTACCCTACCTGGACACTCCACTACCTGGACACTCCCCCGCCCGGACACTCCCCAACCTGGACACTCCCCTACGTGGACACTCCCCCGCCCAGTCACTCCCCTACCTAGACACTCCCCTATCGGGACACTCCCCTACCTGGACACTCCCCTACCCGGACACTCCCCCACCTGGACACTCCACTACCTGGACA
>NC_057727.1:63130632-63134733 GCF_004010195.1 Chiloscyllium plagiosum
CACTCCCCTTATCGGACACTCCCCTACCTGGACACTCCCCTACCTGGACAGTGCTCTACCTGGATACTGTCCAACCTGGAGAGTCCACTACCTGGACACTCTCCTACCCAGACAGTCCCCTACCCGAACACTCCCCTACCTGGACAGTCCTCTACCCGGACACTCCCCTACCCGAACACTCCCCTACCCGGACACTCCCCTACCCGGACACTCCCCAACCTGATCACTCTCTTGCCTGGTCACTCTCCTACCTGGACACTACCCTACCGGGACACTACCCTACCTGGATAATCTTCTGCCTGGACACTCTCCAACCTGGACACTCTCCTGCCTGGACACTCCCCTACCCGGACTCTCTCCTACCTGGACACTCCCTTACCTGGACACTCTCCTACCTGGACAGTCCCCTACTCGGTCACTCTCCAACCTGGACACTCCACTACCTGGACACTCGCCTACCCGAACACTCCCCTACCTGGAGAGTCATCTACGTGGACACTCTCCTACCTGGACAGTCCTCTACCTGGACACTCCCTACCTGGACACTCTCTTGCCTGGACAATTCCCTACCTGGACACTCCCCTACCTGGATACACCCCTACCTGTACAGTCCTCAACCTGGACAGTCCCCTACCTGGATACACCCCTACCTGTACGGTCCTCAACCTGGACAATCCTCTCCCCGGACACTCCCCTACCTGGACAGGCTTCTACCAGGACAGTCCCCTACCTGGAAACTCTCCACCTGGACACTCCCCTACCTGGACACTGCCGGACGTGGACAGTCCTCTACCTGAACAACCCCTATCTGGACAGTCTCCTACCTGGACACTCTCCGACCTGGATACTCCCCTACCTGGACAGTCCCCTACCTGGACACTGCTCTACCCGGACACACCCATAACCATACACTCCCCTACCCGGACACTCCCCTTCTCGGACACTCTCCTACCTGGACACTCCGCTACATGGACACTCCACTACCTGGACATTCCCCTCCCTTGACAGAGCCCTACCTGGACACATTCCTACCTGGACACTCTCCTACCTGGACAGATCCCCACCTGGACACTCTCCTACCTGGATGCTCCCCTACCCTGGCACACTCTACCTGGATATTCCCCTACATGGATATTCCCCTACCTGGATACTCCCCTACCCGGACAGTCCCCGACCCGGACACTCACCTACCCGGACACTCCCCTACCTGGACAGTCCTTTACCTGGACACTCTCCCACCTGGACACTCCACTACCCGGATACTCCCCTACCTGAACACTCTCCTATCTGAACACTCTCCACCTGGACACTCCACTACATGGACACTCTCCAACCTGTACACTCCCCTACCTGGAGTGTCCTAACAGTCCTAAACCTGGACAGTCCCCTACGCGGACAGTCCTCTGCCTGGATACACACCCACCTGAACAGTCCTCAACCTGGACAGTCCTCTACCTGGGCAGTCCTCTCCCCGGACACTCCCCTACCTGGACAGTCCTCTACCTGGGCAGTCCTCTCCCCGGACACTCCCCTACCTGGGCACTCCCCTACCTGGACAGTCCTCTACTAGGACAGTCCCCTACCTGGACACTCTCCACCTGGACACTCCACTACATGGACACTCTCCAACCTGTACACTCCCCTACCTGGATACCCCCCTTACCCAGACATGCCCCTACCTGGATACTCCCCTACCTGGATACTCCCCTATCTGGGCACTCCCCTACCTGGACACTCTCCTACTCGGACAGTCCCCTACCCGGACACTCTCCTGCCTGCACACTCCCCTACCTGGACACTCCCCTACCTGGACACTCCCCTACCTGGACACTCCCCTACCCGGACACTCCCCTACCCGGACACACCCGTACACGGACACTCCCCTACCCGGACACTCCCATACACGGACACTCCCCTACCCGGACACACCGCTACCGGGACACTCCCCTACCGGGACACTCCCCTACCGGGACACTCCCCTACCGGGACACTACCCTACCTGGATAATCTTCTGCCTGGACACTCTGGTACCTGGACACTCTCCTGCCTGGACACTCTCCTACCTGGATATTCCCCTACCCAGACACTCCCTTACCTGAACTGTCCCCTACCTGGACACTCCCCGACCTGGACACTCCCCGACCTGGACACTGCTCTACCCGGACACTCCCCTTCTCGGACACTCTCCTACCTGGACACTCCGCTACACGGACACTCCACTACCTGGACATTCTCCTACCTGGACAGAGCCCTACCTGGACACATTCCTACCTGGACACTCTCTTACCTGGACACTCTTCTACCTGGACACTCCCCTACCTGGATACTCCCCTACCTGGATACTCCCCTATCTGGGCACTCTCCTACCTGGACACTCTCCTACCCGGACAGTCCACTACCCGGACACTCACCTACCTGCACACTCCCCTGCCTGGATACTCCCCTACCTGGACACAGCCCTACCTGGATACTCCCCTACCTGGACACAGCCCTACCTGGATACTCCCCTACCTGGATACTCCCCTACCTAGACACTCCCCTACCCGGACACTCCCGTACACGGACACTCCCTTACACGGACACTCCCCTACCCGGACACACCGCTACCTGGACACTCCCCTACCGGGACACTCCCCTACCGGGACACTCTCCTGCCTGGACACTCTCCTGCCTGGACACTCCCCTACCTGGACACTCTCCGCCCGGGACAGTCCCCTACTCGGACACTCTCCAACCTGGACACTCCCCTAGCTGGAGACTGCCGGACGTGGACAGTCCTCTACCTGAACAATCCCCTATCTGGACAGTCTCCTACCTGGACACTGCCCTACCCGGACACTCCCGTGCCCGGATACCCCTGTTCCGACACTCCCCGTATCGGACGCTCCCCTACCTGGACACTCCACTATTTGGACACTCCCCTACCCGGACACACCCCTACCTGGACAGTCCCCTACCTGCCATGTCCCTGATCTGGACACTCCCCTACCTCGATACTCACCTACCAGGACTCTCCTCTACTTGGATACTCCCCTATGTGGACACTCCCCTAACTGGACACTCCCATACCTGGACACTCCCCTACCTGGACACTATCCTACCTGGACACTCTCCTATCTGGACACTCCTCTACCCGGACACACCAGTAACAGAACACTCCCGCACCCGGACACTCCCCTTATCGGACACTCCCCTACCTGGACATTCCCCTACCTGGACAGTGCTCTACCTGGATACTGTCCTACCTGGAGAGTCCACTACCTGGACACTCCCCTACCTGGACACTCCCATATCTGGACACTCCCCTACCTGGACAGTCCTCAACCTGGACACTCCCCTGCCTGGACAGTCCCCTACCTGGATAGTCCTCTACCTGGACACTCCACTACCTGGACAGACCCCTACCTGGACACTCTCCTATCTGGACGCTCCCCTACCTGGACACTCCCCTACCTGGACACTCCCCTACCAGGACAGTCCCCTATCTGGACACTCTCAGACCTGGTCACTATCCTACCTGGACGCTCCCCTACCCGGACACTCCCCCACCTGGACAGCCCCCTACCTAGACACTCCCCGACCTGGACACGCCCCTACCTGGGCACTCCCCTACCTGGACACTCCCCTACCTGGACACTCCCCTACCTGGACACTTCCCCTACCTGGACACTCTCCTGCCTGGACACACTCCTGCCTGGACACTCCCCTACCCGGACACTCCCCTACCCGTACAGTCCCCTACCTGGACACTCTCCTGCCTGTACACTCCCCTACCTGGAGTGTTCTAACAGTCCTAAACCTGGACAGTCCCCTACGCGGACAGTCCTCTGCCTGGATACACACCCACCTGAACAGTCCTCAACCTGGACAGTCCTCTACCTGGGCAGTCCTCTCCCCGGACACTCCCCTGCCTGGACAGTCCTCTACCTGGGCAGTCCTCTCCCCGGACACTCCCCTGCCTGGACAGTCCTCTACCTGGGCAGTCCTCTCCCCGGACACTCCCCTGCCTGGACAGTCCTCTACCTGGGCAGTCCTCTCCCCGGACACTCCCCTGCCTGGACAGTCCTCTACCTGGGCAGTCCTCTCCCCGGACACTCCCCT
>NC_057727.1:63135209-63137158 GCF_004010195.1 Chiloscyllium plagiosum
TCCCCTACCTGGACACTCCCCTACCTGGACAGTCCTCTACCTGGATACTGTCCTACCTGGAGAGTCCACGACCTGGACACTCTCCTACCCAGACAGTCCCCTACGCGGACACTCTCCAACCTGGACACTCCACAACCTGGACACTCGCCTACCCGAACACTCCCCTACCTGGACAGTCGTCTACCCGGACACTCCCCTACCTGGATCCTCCCCTGCCTGGACACTCCCCTACCTGGACACTCTCCTAACCGGTCAGTCTCCTAACTGGACAGTCTCCTACTCTGACACTCTCCAACCTGGACACTCCACTACCTGGACACTCCCCTACCCGGACACTCCCCTACCTGGACAGTCCCCTACCCGCACACTCTCCTACCTGGACAGTCCTCTATCCGGACACTCCCCTACCTGGACAGTCCCCTACCAGGACTCTCCCCTACTTGGATACTCCTCTACGTGGACACTCCCCTACCTGGACACTCCACTATCTGGACACTCCCCTACCCGGACACACACCTACCTGGACACTCCCCTATCTGGCATGTTCCTGACCTGGACATTCCCCTACCTCGATACTCACCTACCAGGACTCTCCTCTACTTGGATACTCCCCTACATGGACACTCCCCTACCTGGACACTCACCTACCTGGACACTCCCCTACCCGGACACTCTCTTACCTGGACTGTCCCCTAACTGGACACTCCCATGCCTGGACACTCCCCTACTGGACAGTCCCCTACCTGGACACTGCTCTACCCGGAGATACCCGTAACCGTACACTCCCATACCCGGACACTCCCCTTATCGGACACTCCCCAACCTGGACACTCTCCTACCTGGACACTCTCCTACTTGGACACTCCTCTCCCCGGACACACCCGTAACAGGACACTCCCGTACCCGGACACTCCCCTTATCGGACACTCCCCTACCTGGACACTCCCCTACCTGGACAGTCCTCTACCTGGATACTGTCCTACCTGGAGAGTCCACTACCTGGACACTCCTCTACCTGGACACTCCCCTACCTGGACACTCCCCTACCTGGACAATCCTCGACCTGGACACTCCCCTACCTGGACACTCCCCTACCTGGATAGTCTACAACCTGGACAGTCTCCTACCTGGATAGTCCTCTACCTGGACACTCCACTACGTGGACAGTCCCGTACCTGGACACTCTCCTATCTGGACGCTCCCCTACCTGGACACTCCCCTACCTGGACACTCCCCTACCTGGACAGTCCCCTATCTGGACACTTCCCTACCTGGACCTTCCCCTACGTGGACAGTCCCCTACCCGGACAGTCCTCTATCTGGACACTCTCCTTCCTGGAAATTCCTCTACCTGGACATTCTCCGACCTGGACACTCCGCTACATGGACACTCCCCTACCTGGACACTCTCCTACTTGGACAGATCCCTGACCTGGACACTCTCCTACCTGGACACTCTCCTACCTGGACAGACCCTTACCTGTACACTCCCCTACCCGGACACTCCCTAACCTGGACTGTCCCCTCACTGGACACTCCCATACCTGGACACTCCCCTACCTGGACAGTCCCCTACCTGGACACTGCTCTACCCAGAGATACCCATAAGCGTAAGACCATAAGACCATAAGTCCAGGTAGTGGAGCGTCCAGGTTGGAGAGTATCCGAGTAGGGGACTGTCCGGGTAGGAGAGTGTCCAGGTAGGGGAGTGTCCATGTAGCGGAGTGTCCAGGTCGGAGAATGTCCAGGTAGAGGAATTTCCAGGAAGGAGAGTGTCCAGATAGAGGACTGTCCGGGTAGGGGACTGTCCACGTAGGGGAAGGTCCAGGTAGGGAAGTGTCCAGATAGGGGACTGTCCAGGTAGGGGAGTGTCCAGGTAGGGGACTGGTCAGGTAGGGGACAGTCTGGGTAGGAGAGTGTCCAGGTAGTACAGTGTCCGGGTAGAGGAC
>NC_057727.1:63137200-63141821 GCF_004010195.1 Chiloscyllium plagiosum
GAGAGTCCACTACCTGGACACTCTCCTACCCAGACACTCCCCTACCCGGACACTCTCCAACCTGGACACTCCTCTACCCGGACACACCAGTAACAGAACACTCCCGTACCCGGACACTCCCCTTATCGGACACTCCCCTACCTGGACACTCCCCTACCTGGACAGTCCTCTACCTGGATACTGTCCTACCAAGAGAGTCCACTACCTGGACAGTCTCCTACCTGGACACTCCCATATCTGGACACTCCCCTGCCTGGACAGTCCTCAACCTGGACACTCCCCTACCTGGACACTCCCCTACCTGGACACTCCCCTAACTGGTCACTATCCTACCTGGTCACTATCCTACCTGGACACTCCCCTACCCGGACACTCCCCTACCCGGACACTCCCCTACCTGGACAGTCCCCTACCTAGACACTCCCCGACCTGGACACGCCCCTACCTGGGCACTCCCCTACCTGGTCACTATCCTACCTGGACGCTCCCCTACCCGGACACTCCCCTACCTGGACAGTCCCCTACCTAGACACTCCCTGACCTGGACACGCCCCTACCTGGGCACTCCCCTACCTGGACCTTCCCATATGTGGACAGTCCCCTACACGGACAGTCCTCTATCTGGACACTCTCCTACCTGGACACTCTGCTACACGGACACTCCCCTACCTGGACACTCTCCTACCTGGACAGATCCCTCCCTGGACATTCTCCTACCTGGACACTCTCCTACCTGGACAGACCCCCCACCTGGACACTCTCATATCTGGACACTCCCTTACCTGGACACTCCACTACCTGGACACTCCCCAACGTGGACACTCCCCAACCTGAACACTCTCCTGCCTGGACACTCCCCTACCCGGACACTCCCCTACCGGGACACTACCCTATCTGGATAATCTTCTGCCTGGACATTCTCCTGCCTGGACACTCTCCTGCCTGGACACTCCTCTACCCGAAAACTCCCCTGCCTGGACCCTACCCTACCTGGATCCTCCCCTGCCTGGACACTCCCCTACCTGGACACTCTCCTACCCGGACAGTCCCCTACTCGGATACTCTCCTACCTGGACACTCCACTACCTGGACACTAGCCTACCTGGACAGTCCTCGACCCGAACACTCCCCTGCCCGGACACTCCCCTACCTGGATCCTCCCCTGCCTGGACGTTCCCCTACCTGGACACTCTCCTAACCGGACAGTCTCCTACTCTGACACTCTCCAACCTGGACACTCCACTACCTGGACACTCGCCTACCCGGACACTCCCCTACCTGGACAGTCCCCTAACCGCACACTCTCCTACCTGGACAGTCCTCTACCTGGATACTGTCCTACCTGGAGAGTCCACTACCTGGACACTCCCCTACCTGGACACTCTCTTACCTGGACACCCCCCCACCTGGACAGTCCTCTACCTGGATACTCCCCTACCTTAACACTCTCCTACCCAGACAGTCCCCTACCTGGAGAGTCATCTACGTGGACACTCTCCTACCTGAACAGTCCTCTACCTGGACACTCCCTACCTGGACACACTCCTACCTGGACACTCCCCTACCTGGACAGTCCTCTACCTGGACACTCCCCTACCTGGACAGTCCCCTACTCGGACACTCCACTACCTGAACTCTCCCCTACCTGGACACTGCCGGACGTGGACAGTCCTCTACCTGAACAATCCCCTATCTGGACAGTCTCCTACCTGGACACTCCCCTACCCGGACACTCCCCTGCCCGGACACCCCTGTTCCGGACACTCCCCGTATCGGACACTCCCCTACCTGGACACTCCACTATCTGGACACTCCCCTACCCGGACACACCCCTACCTGGACACTCCCCTACCTGGCATGTCCCTGACCTGGACACTTCCCTACCTCGATACTCACCTACCAGGACTCTCCCCTACTTGGATACTCCTCTACGTGGACACTCCCCTACCCAGACACCTCCTTACCTGGACACTCCCCTAACTGGACACTCCCATACCTGGACACTCCCCTACTGGACAGTCCCCTACCTGAACACTGCTCTACCCGGAGATACCCGTAACCGTACACTCCCATACCTGGACACTCCGCTTATCGGACACTCTCCAACCTGGACACTCTCCTACCTGGACACTCCTCTACCCGGACACACCAGTAACAGAACACTCCCGTACCCGGACACTCCCCTTATCGGACACTCCCCTACCTGGACATTCCCCTACCGGGACAGTGCTCTACCTGGATACTGTCCTACCAAGAGAGTCCACTACCTAGACACTCTCCTACTTGGACACTCCCATATCTGGACACTCCCCTGTCTGGACAGTCCCCTACCTGGATAGTCTTCAACCTGGACAGTCTCCTACCTGGATAGTCCTCTACCTGGACACTCCACTACCTGGACACTCCCCTATCTGGACACTCTCAGACCTGGTCACTATCCTACCTGGACACGCCCCTACCTGGGCACTCCCCTACCTGGACACTCCCCTACATGGACACTCCCCAACCAGGACACTTCCCTACCTGGACCTTCCCCTACGTGGACAGTCCCCTACCCAGACACTCCCCTACCTGGACTCTCCCCTACCTGGACACTCTGCTACACGGACACTCTCCTACCTGGACACTCCCCTACCTGGACAGATCCCTACCTGGACACTCCCCTACCCGGACACTCCCATACACGGACACTCCCATACACGGACACTCCCATACCCAGATACTCCGCTACCTGGACACTCCCCAACCGGGACACTCCCCTACCGGAACACTCCCCTACCTGGATAATCTTCTGCCTGGACACTCCCCCACCTGGACACTCTCCTATCTGGACACTCTCCTGCCTGGACACTCTCCTACCTGGACACTCTCCGACCTGGATGCTCCCCTACCTGAACACTCTCCTACCCAGACAGTCCCCTACTCGGACACTCTCCAACCTGGACACTCCACTACCTGGACACTCGCCTACCCGAACACTCCCCTACCTGGACAGTCGTCTATCCGAACACTCCCCTGCCCGGACACTCGCCTACCTTGATCCTCCCTTACCTGGACACTCCCCTACCTGGACACTCTCCGACCTGGACAGTCCTCTGCCTGGTCACTCCCTTACCTGGACACTCTCCTACCTAGACACTCCACTACCTGAACACTCTCCTAACCAGACAGTCCCCTACCTGGACACTCGCTACCTGGACACTCTCCTGCCTGGACAATTCCCTACATGGACACTTCCCTACCTGGACAGTCCTCAACCTGGATACACCCCTACCTGAACAGTCCTCAACCTGGACAGTCCCCTACCTGGGCAGTCCTCTCTCTGGACACTCCCCTACCTGGACAGTCCTCTACCAGGACAGTCCTCTCCCTGGACACTTTCCACCTGGACACTCCCCTACCCGACACTCCCGTGCCCAGACACCCCTGTTACGGACACTCTCCGTATCGGACACTCCCCTACCTGGACACTCCATTGTCTGGGCACTCCCCTACCCGGACACACCCCTACCTGGACACTCCCCTACCTGGCATGTCCCTGACCTGGACACTCCCCTACCTCGATACTCACCTTCCAGGACTCTCCCCTACCTGGATACTCCCCTACGTGGACACTCTCCTAGCTGGACACTCCCTGACCTGGACACTCCCTTACCTGGACTGTCCCTTAACTGGGCACTCCCATACCTGGACACTCCCCTACCCGGACACTCCCCTACCTGGACAGTCCTCTATCTGGACACTCTCCTACCTGGACACTCCGCTACATGGAAGCTCCCCTACCTGGACACTCTCCTACCTGGCCAGATCCCTACCTGGACACTCCGCTACCCGGACACTCCCATACACGGACACTCCCATACACGGACACTCCGCTACCTGGACACTCCCCTACCCGCACACTCCCCTACCCGGACACTACCCTGCCTGGACACTCCCCTACCCGCACACTCCCCTACCCGGACACTACCCTACCTGGACACTCTCCGACCTGGACAGTCCTCTGCCTGGATACTCCCCTACCTGAACACTCTCCTACCTGGACAGTCCCCTACTCGGACACTCTCCAACCTGGACACTCCACTACCTGGACACTCGCCTACCCGAACACTCCCCTATCTGGACAGTCCTCTACCCAAACACTCCCCTGCCCGGACACTCCCATACCTTGATCCTCCCGGGCCTGGACACTCCCCTACCTGGACACTCTCCTACTCGGACACTCTCCAACCTGGACACTCCGCTACCTGGACAGTCCTCTGCCTGGATACTCCCCTACCTGAACACTCTCCTACCCAGACAGTCCCCGACCTGGAGAGTCATCTACGTGGACACTCTCCTACCTGGACAGTCCTCTACCTGGACACTCACTACCTGGACACTCTCCTGCCTGGACAGTCCTCTACCAGGACAGTCCCCTACCTGGACACTCTCCACCTGGACACTCCACTACCTGGACACTCCCCTACCTGGTCACTGCTGGACGTGGACAGTCCTCTACTTGAACAATCCCCTATCTGGACAGTCTCCTACCTGGACACTCCACTACCTGGACACTCCCGTGCCCAGACACCCCTGTTACGGACACTCCCCGTATCGGACACTCCCCTACCTGGACACT
>NC_057727.1:63142485-63143875 GCF_004010195.1 Chiloscyllium plagiosum
CCTACCTGGACACTCCCCTACCTGGACACTTTCCACCCTGGACACTCCCCTACCTGGACACTCCCTTACCTGGACACTCTCCTACCTGGACACTCCCCTACCCGGACACTCCCCTAGCTGGATACTCCCCTACCTGCACCCTCCCCTACCTGGACACACTCCCTAACTGGATACTCCCTATCCGGACACTCCCCAACCTGGACACTCCCCTACCTGGATACTCCCCTACGTGGACACTCTCCTACCTGGACACTCCTCTATCTGGATACTCCACTACCTGGACAGTCCTCTACCTGGATATTCTCCTAACTGGAGAGACCTCTACGTGGACACTCTCCAAACTGGACACTATCCTACCTGGACAGTCCTCTACCCAGACACTCCCCTACCTGGACACTCCCCTACCTGGACACTCCCTTACCTGGACACTCCCTTACCTGGACACTCTCCTACCTGGACACTCCCCTACCCGGACACTCCCCTAGCTGGATACTCCCCTACCTGCACCCTCCCCTACCTGGACACACTCCCTAACTGGATACTCCCTATCCGGACACTCCCCAACCTGGACACTCCCCTACCTGGATACTCCCCTACGTGGACACTCTCCTACCTGGACACTCCTCTATCTGGATACTCCACTACCTGGACAGTCCTCTACCTGGATATTCTCCTAACTGGAGAGACCTCTACGTGGACACTCTCCAAACTGGACACTATCCTACCTGGACAGTCCTCTACCCAGACACTCCCCTACCTGGACACTCCCCTATTCGGACACTCCACTACCTGGACACTCCCCTATCTCGACACTCTCCTACCTGGACAATTCTCTACCTGGATACTCCCCTATCCGGACATTCCCCTAACTGGACAATCTGCTACCTGGACACTATCCTACCTGGACACTACCCTACCCGGACACTACCCTACCTGGACACTCCACAACCTGGACACTCGCCTACCTGGACACTCTCCTACCTGGACAGACCCCCACCTGGACACTCTCCTATCTGGACACTCCCCTACCTGGACACTCTCCTACCTGGACACTCCCCGACCCGGTCACTCCCCTACCTGGACACTCCCCTACCTGGACACTCCCCTACCTGGACACTCTCCTATCTGGACACTCTCCTATCTGGACACTCCCCTACCTGGACACTCCCCGACCCGGTCACTATCCTACCTGGGCACTCCCCGACCCGGTCATTCTCCTACCTGAACGCTCCCCTACCTGGACAGTCACCTACCTGGAACTCCCTTACCTGGACACTCCCCTACCTGGACACTCCCCTATCCGGACACTCCCCTACCTGGATACTCTCCTACCTGGACACTCTCCTACCTGGACACTCTCCTACCTGGACACTCTCCTACCTGGACACTC
>NC_057727.1:63144418-63147883 GCF_004010195.1 Chiloscyllium plagiosum
CCCTACCTGGATACTCCCCTACCTGGATACTCCCCTACCTGGACACTCCCATACCTGGACACTCTCCTACCCGGTCACTCCCCTACCTGGATACTCCCCTTCCTGGACACTCCCCTACCTGGATGCTCCCTTACCCGGACTCTCCCCTACCTGGAATGTCCCCCACCTAGACACTCCTCTACCCGTCACACCCCTACCTGGACACTCCCCCTACGTGGACAGTCCCCTACGTGAACAGTCCCCTACCTCGTCACTCTCCTACCTGGACACTCCTCGACCTGGACACTCTCCGACCTGGACACTCCCCAACCCGGACACCCCCCTAGCTGGACACTCCCCTACCTGGACCCTCCCCTACCTGGACACTCCCTATCCAGACACTCCCCAACCTGAACACTCCCCTACCTGGATACTCCCCTACCTGGATACTCTCCTACCCGGACACTCTCCTACCCAGACTGTCCCCTACCTGGAGAGTCTGCTACCTGGACACTCCCCTATCTGGATACTCCACAACCTGGACAGTCCTCTACCTGGACACTCCCCTACCTGGATGCTCCCTTACCCGGACTCTCCCCTACCCGGAATGTCCCCCACCTAGACACTCCCCTACCCGTCACACCCCTACCTGGACACTCCCCTACCTGGACACTTCCTACGTGGACAGTCCCCTACCCAGACAGTCCTCTACCTGGACACTCCTCTACCTGGAAAGACCCCTACGTGAACAGTCCCCTACCTGGACACTCTCCTACCTGGACACTCCCCTACCTGGACACTCCCCTACCCGGACAATCCCCTACCTGGACACTACCCTACCCGGACACTTCCCTACCTGGACACTCCCCTACCCGGACACTCCACAACCCGACACTCCACTACCCAGACACTCCACTACTGGGACACTCCCCGACCCGGACACTCTCCTACCTGGACACTCGCCTACCAGGACACTCCACAACCTGGATACTCCACTACCTGGACACTCCTCTCCCTAAACACGCCCCTACCTGGACACTCACCTACCTGGACACTACCCTACCCGGATACTCCCCTATCTGGACACTCCCCTACCTGGACACACCTCTACCTGGACACACCTCTACCTGGACTATCCCCTACCTGGATACTCCACTACCTGGACACTCCACTACCTGGACACTCCACTACCTGGACACTCCACTACCTGGACACTCCTCTCCCTAAACACGCCCCCACCTGGACACTCTCCTACCCGGATACTTCCCTATCTGGACACTCTCCTCCCTGGACACTCCTCCACTTGAACAGTCCCCTACTTGGTCACTCTCCTACCTGGACACTCCTCAACATGGACACTCCCCTACCTGGACTGTCCTCTACCTGGATCCTCCTCTACCTGGATACTCCCTATCCGGACACTCCCCAACCTGGACACTCCCCTGTCTGGATACTCCCCTATCTGGATACTCCACTACCTGGACAGTCCTCTACCTGGATACTCTCCTACCTGGATCCTCCACGACCTGGATACTCTCCTGCCTGGACACTCTTCCACCCAGACAGTCCACTACCTGGAGAGTCATCTACCTGGACATTCTCCTACTTGTACACTCCCCTACCCGGACACTTCCATACCTGGACACTCCACTACCGGGACACTCCACTACCTGGACACTCCCCTACCCGGACAGTCCCCTACCTGGACACTCCCGTACCCGGACAGTCCCCTACCTGGACACGCCCCTACCTGGATACTCCCCTACCTGGACACTCCCATACCTAGACACTCCCATACCTAGACACTCCCCGACCTGGACACTCCCCGACCTGGACACTCCCCGACCTGGACACTCCCCTACCCGGACACTCCCCTACCTGGACACTCCCCTACCCGGACACTCCCCTACCCGGACAGTCCCCTAACTGGAAATTCCATTACCCAGACAGTCCTCTACCTGGATACTCCCCTACCCGGATTCTCCCATATCTGGACACTCCCATACCTGGACACTCACCTACCTGGACACTCTCCTACCTGGACACGCCCCTACCTGGACACGCCCCTACCTGGACACGCCCCTACCTGGACACTCCCATACCTGGACACTCTCCTACCTGGACAGTCCCCGACCTGGACAGTCCCCTACCTGGACACGCCCCTACCTGGATACACCCCTACCTGGACACTCCCATACCCGGACACTCTCCTACCTGGACACTCTCCTACCTGGACACTCCCCGACCTGGACAGTCCCCTACCTGGACACTCTTCTACCTGGACACTCTTCTACCTGGACACTCCCCTACCCGGACACTCCCCTACCCGGACACTCCCCTACCTGGACAGTGCCCTAACTGGAAATTCCATTACCCAGACAGTCCTCTACCTGGATAATCCCCTAACAGGACACTCCCATACCCGGACACTCCCCTACCCGGACACTCCCCTACCCGGACACTCCCCTACCCGGACACTCCCCGACCTGGACACTCCCCGACCTGGACACTCCCCTACCCGGACACTCGCCTACCCGGACGCTCCCCTATCTGGATACTCCCCTACCTGGACAGTCCCCTACCTGGATACTCCCCTACCTGGACACTCCCCTACCTGGATAGTCCCCTACCTGGAAATTCTACTACCCAGACAGTCCTCTACCCGGATACTCCCCTAACAGGACACTCCCATACCTGGACACGCCCTAACTGGACACTCTCTTACCTGGACACTCCCATACATGGGCACTCTCCTACCTAGACACTCCCCTACCTGGACACTCCCCTACCCAGACAGTCCTCTACCCGGACACTCCCCTACCTGGATACTCTCCTACCTGGACACTCTCCTACCCGGACACCCTCCTACCTGGACACTCCCCTACCCGGACACTCTCCTACCTGGACACTCTCCTACCCAGACTGTCCCCTACCTGGAGAGTCAGCTACCTGGACACTCTTCTACCTGGGCAGTTCTCTACCTGGATACTCTCCTAACTGGAGAGTCCTCTACGTGGACACTCTCCAACCTGGACACCATCCTACCTGGACAGTCCTCTACCCAGACACTCCCCTACCTGAACACTCCCCTACCTGGATCCTCCGCTAACGGGATAGTCTCCTGCCTGGACACTCTTCCACCCAGACAGTCCGCTACCTGGAGAGTCATCTACCTGGAAATTCTCCTACCTGTACACTCCCCTACCCAGACACTTCCAAACCTGGACACTCCACAACCTGGACACTCCCCTACATGGACACTCCTGTACCCGGTCAGTCCCCTATCTGGACACTCCCATACCTGGACACTCTCCTACCTGTACACTCCCCTACCCGGACACGTCCATACCTGGACACTCCACTACCTGGACACTCCACTACCTGGACACTCCACTACCTGGACACTCCCCTACATGGATACTCCCCTACCCGGACAGTCCCCTACCTGGACACTCCCGTACCCGGACAGTCCCCTACCTGGACACG
>NC_057727.1:63148069-63160438 GCF_004010195.1 Chiloscyllium plagiosum
ACTCCCCTTCCTGGACACTCCCCTACCTGGATGCTCCCTTACCTGGATGCTCCCTTACCTGGACGCTCCCCTACCTGGAATGTCCCTACCTAGACATTCCCCTACCCGATACTCCCCTACCTGGACAGTCCCCTACCTGGATACTCCCCTACCTGGACAATCCCCTATCTGGATACTCTGCTGCCTGGATTATCTCCTACCTGGACTCTCTTCCACCCGGACAGTCCCCTAGCTGGACACTCCCCTCCCTGGACACTTTCCTACCTGCACACTCCCCTTCCTGGACACTCCCCTACCTGGATGCTCCCTTACCTGGATGCTCCCTTACCTGGACGCTCCCCTACCTGGAATGTCCCTACCTAGACATTCCCCTACCCGTCACATCCCTACCTGGACACTCCCCTACCTGGAAATTTCCCTACCTGGACCTTCCCCTACATGGACAGTACCCTACCCAGACAGTCCTCTACCTGGACACTCCTCTACCTGGAAAGACCCCTACGTGAACAGTTCCCTACCTGGACACTCCCGTACCTGGACACTTTCCACCCTGGACAGTCCCCTATCTGGACAGTCCCCTACCTGGACAGTCCTCTACCCGGACACTCTCCTACCTGGACACTCTCCTACCCAGACTGTCCCATACCTGACCAGTCCCCTACCTGGACACTCCCCTACCTGGATACTCCCCTACCTGGATACTTCCCTACCCAGACACTCTCCTACCCGGACACTCTCCTACACAGACTGTCCCCTACCTGGAGAGTCAGCTACCTGGACACTCCTACCTGGGCAGTCCTCTACCTGAATACTCTCCTACCTGGATACTCTCCTAACTGGAGAGTCCTCTACGTGGACACTCTCCAACCTGGACACTATCCTACCTGGACCGTCCTCTGTCCAGACACTCCCCTACCTGAACACTCCCCTACCTGGATCCTCTGCTAACTGGATACTCTCCTGCCTTGACACTCTTCCACCCAGACAGTCCGCTACCTGGAGAGTCATCTATCTGGAAATTCTCCGACCTGTACACTCCCCTACCCGGACACTTCCATACCTGGACACTCCACTACCTGGACACTCCCCTACATGGACACTCCCCTACCCGGACACTCCCCTACCCGGACAGTCCCCTACCTGAACACTCCCGTACCCGGACTGTCCCCTACCTGAACACTCCCGTACCCGGACTGTCCCCTACCTGGACACTCCCATACCTGGACAGTGCCTTACGTGGACAGTCCCCTACCTGGACAGCCACCTACCTGGACAGCACCCTACCTGGACAGCACCCTACCTGGACACTCTCCTACCTGGACACTCCCCTACCTGGAGAGTCAGCTCCCTGGACACTCTCCTACCTGGTCGCTCCCCTATCTGGATACTCCACTACCTGGACAGTCCTCTACCTGAAAACTCTCCAACCTGGACAGTCCTCTACCTGGACAGTCCTCTATCTGGACAATCCACTACCAGGACAGTCCCATACCTGGACACTCTTCTACCTGGACACTCCTCTACCTGGACAGTCCTTTAACTGGACTGTCCCCTACCTAGATCCTCCCCTAAGGATACTCCCCTACTTGGATACTTCCCTACCTGGACACTCCCATACCTGGATAGTCCCCGATCTGGACAGTCCACTACCCGGACACTCTCCTACCTCGACACTCTCCTACACAGACACTCCCCTTTCTGGATACTCCCCGACCTGGATACTCCCATACCGGGACACTCCCCTACCTGGAAACTCCCCTACCTGGACACTCCCCTACTTGGATACTTCCCTACCTGGATACTCCCCTACCTGAACAGTCCCCTACCTGGATACTCCCCTACCTGGTCGCTCCCCTATCTGGATACTCCACTACCTGGACAGTCCTCTACCTGAAAACTCTCCAACCTGGACAGTCCTCTACCTGGACAGTTCTCTATCTGGACAGTCCACTACCAGGACAGTCCCATACCTGGATACTCTTCTACCTGGACACTCCTCTACCTGGATAGTCCTTTACCTGGACCGTCCCCTACCTAGATCCTTCCCTAAGGACACTCCCCTACTTGGATACTTCCCTACCTGGACACTCCCATACCTGGATAGTCCCCGATCTGGACAGTCCACTACCCGGACACTCTCCTACCTGGACACTCTCCTACACAGACACTCCCCTATCTGGATACTCCCCGACCTGGACACTCTCCTACCCGGACACTCCCCTACCGGGACACTCCCCTACTTGGATACTTCCCTACCTGGATACTCCCCTACCTGGACACTCCCATACCTGGATACTCCCCTACCTGGACACTCCCCTACCTGGATCCTTCCCTACCTGGACACTCCACCACCCGGGCACTCTCCAACCTTGACACTCTCCTACCTGGACACTCCCCTACCTGGACATTATCCTACCCAGACACTCCCCTACCTGGATACTCCCGTACCTGGACAGTCCCCTACCTGGACGCTCCCCTACCTGTACACTCCACTACCTGGACACTCTCCTACCTGGACACTCCCCTACCTGGACACTCCCCTACCTGGACACTCCCCTACCCGGTCATTCCCCTGCATGGACACTCTCCTACCTGGACACTCCCCGACCTGGGCATTCCCCTACCCGGACACTCCCATACCTGGACACTCCCCTACCCGGATACTCCCCTACCCGGACACTCCCCTACCTGGACAGTCACCTAACTGGAAATTCCATTACCCAGACAGTCCTCTACCTGGATACTCCACAACCCGGACACTCCCATACCTGGACACTCTCCGACATGGACACTCCTCTATCTGGACACTCCCCTACCTGGATACTCCTCTATCTGGACACTCCCCTACCTGGATACTCCCCTACCCGGACACTCTCCTACCTGGACACCCCCCTACCTGGACACTCCCCTACCTGGACACTCCCCTACCTGGACACTCTCCTACCCGGACACTCCCCTACCTGGATACTCCCCTACCTGGACACTCCCCTACCCGGACACTCCCCTACCTGGACACTCCCCTACCTGGACAGTCCTCTGCCTGGAAACCCCCGTACCCGGACACTCCCCTACCTGGACACTCCCCTACCTAGATACTCCCCTACCTGGACAGTCCTCTACCTGGACAGTCCCCTACCTGAACACTCCCCTACCTGGGCACTCCCCGACCGGACACTCCCCTACCTGGAAACTCCCCTACCTGGACAGTCCTCTGCCTGGATACCCCCCTACCCAGACACTCCTCTACCTGGACACTCCCCTACCTAGACACTCTCCTACCTGGACAGTCCTCTACCTGGACAGTCCCCTACCTGAACACTCCCCTACCTGGGCACTCCCCGACCGGACACTCCCCTACCTGGAAACTCCCCTACCTGGACAGTCCTCTGCCTGGATATCCCCCTGCCCAGACACTCCTCTACCTGGACACTCCCCTACCTAGACACTCTCCTACCTGGACAGTCCTCTACCTGGACAGTCCCCTACCTGGACAGTCCCCTACCTGGACACTCTCCTACCTGGACAGTCACCTACCTGGACACTCCCCTACCTGGGCACTCCCCTACCTGGGCACTCCCCTATCTGGATACTCCGCTACCTGGATACTCCCCTACTGGACAGTCCTCTGCCTGGATGCTCTACTACCTGGACACTCCCATACCTGGATACTCTCCTACCTGGATACTCTCCTACCTGGACACTCTCCTACCTGGACACTCTCTCACCAGGACAGTCCTCTACCCGGACACTCCCCTATCTGGATACTGCACTACCTGGACACTCCCCTACCTGGACACTCCCCTACATGGATAGTCTTCAACCTGGACAGTCTCCTACCTGGACAGTCCTCTACCTGGACACTCCCCTACCTGCACACTCCTCTATATTCACCATCCAGATCACGGTCTATGCAGACAGATGGTTTTTCAGATACTCTTCTACCCAGACAGTCCACTATCTCAATACTCTCCTATTTGGATAGACTACAAATTGGACCATTCCAATATCAAGATACCTTCCTATCCAGACAGGCTGATATCCAAATAATCCACGATCGAGATAGTTGACTGTCCGGACATTCTCTGTTCTGGACAGTCCACTATCTGAACATTTGCAATCCATCATCTAAAAGGCCCTCCCCTTTCCAGACAGTCAACAACTGGACATTGAGCTTTTTGGACAAACCCTTATCCCAAGTTGGACACACCCCTCTCCTTGTCATAGCACTAATGGGACAGTTCATTCGTTGGACTGTCAGCTTTTAGGGGTCAATCCAGCATTAGAACCATACATTACCCAAAGCACCTCTTCCCAGGGGAGTCTCATTTTGTATTGGAAGACAGCCACTATCCAGACCTTTCGCTGTCTGGGTAAATTCCAATCCAAATACACCTCCTGCTATTGTAACGTGATAGTGGTGTCCCTCTGCAACCTCGCGCAATCGAAAATCGCACTATGGTAACTCGCTGTCGGAAATTGTGCGATAGAAACCTGCTATATAAAATTGTGCTATGGAAACCCACGATAGAAAATCATGCTATGGAAACCCACTGTAGAAAACGGTGCTGGGGACACTCACTAAAGAAACTGGTACTATGGAAACTTGCTATGGAAAATCTCACTATGGAAACTTGCTATGGAAAATCACACTATGGAAAAATCACACGATGGAAACACTATAGAAAGTTGTATTATGGAAACTCTCTATAGAAAGTCTTGTCGGCAGGGTGCTGGCAGGTGGAACTAGATTGGGTTGGGATATTTGGTCAGCATGGATAGGTTGGACCGAAGGGTCTGTTTCTGTGCTGTACATCTCTATGACTCTATGCTATGGAAACCCGTTATAGAAAATTGCGCTGTAGAAGACTGATAATAGAAAATCACTGTACCCATTCGGCAGAAAGTTTACGTTATCCAAACAATGTCCACAATTTGTCCATCACATTATAGCCAATTCGCACTTACGTTAAAGCAAAAGCACCTGTAGTCCCCCTAACCAGACAATCCCAAATCCAGCCACACACCTGTCCAAACCCTCTCCAATCTGGATACACCTCCACCTGGACATTCCCCTAGCTGGCACTCCCCTATCCATCACTCCACTATCTGGACAGTTTCCTCTCTGGGCAGTTTCCTCTCTGGGCAGTTTCCTCTCTGGACAGTTTCCTCTCTGGACAGTTTCCTCTCTGGGCAGTTTCCTCTCTGGGCAGTTTCCTCTCTGGGCAGCCCTATCTGGACACTCACACCATCTGGAAGGTTTCCTATTTTCTAGCTTCTTTCACTTGCTGTTTTGGAAGGAGCATCATGTTTCTACACTTGGATTAAGCCGATAGCTGGTAATCTCTGATCTCTGAACAGTTGGTGTGTGAAGGCATCGCAAACAGTAATCAAATACTGATTAAATAAAATGAAAGAACCAGAAACAAAAACAAAAACAGGCAAAACTCATCAGGTCTGGCAGCATCTGGGGAAAGAATTCAAACCATTCTGAAGAAGGATCCACGGATCTAAAAGGTTCATTCTGCTTTCTCTCCACTGATGCTGTCAGACCTGTTGAGTTTCTCCAGCAATTCCTGTGTTCGTTTTTGAAACAAATGCTGATCCCTGATTGGGACTTACATGGTGCTATGTTATTCTAGTGCTATCCAATGGAAAATGTGTGGGATCAATAGATGTCAATGTTGAAACTGATTACTTATTGAAACCACTGGATCTCCAGTTCTTCCCTCGAACTAATGGTTAGATTTTTGATTGATGAATATCACTAAGTGAGGTGTCCATTTTCAGCAGCCTGGTCTGGTCTGAATGTACATTAAAAACAGTAAGGTGGATGCATGTGAGATTGTCTGTATGCATATGTGCATGCTACTGTATGTCTGTGAGATTGTGTGACTGTGTGACTGTATACGTGTGTGCATGTCTATGTGACAGAGACTGTGTGTGAGACTGTGTATTGTCATGTGTAAGTGTGAATGTGTGTGTCGATGTGAGTGATGATGTGTGTCAATCACTCACATCGACACAATGATGTGTGAGTGACTGAGTGTTGGTATGGTTTTCTGTGCGTATGTTGGTGTCTAACCACGTGCATGCGTTGGTGTGCATGAGACTGTGTTTTTGTGTGACTGTGTCTTAGTGTGTGACTGCATGTTAGAGTGTAACTGCATTAGCGTGTGACTTGTGTTAGCAAAAGCGGACACTGTCTTGGTGTGTGTGTCAGTGCGTGACTGTGTTGGTGTGTGGTTGTGTGTTAGTATGTGTAGCTCTGTATGTTGGTGTGTGTGTCCATGTGTAACTGTGTAGATGTCAATATGTGACTGTGTCTGTGTGACTGTGTCTGTGTGACTGTGTGTCAGTGTGTAGCTCTGTGTCAGCATGTGACTGTGTCTATTGATATGTGACTGTATCTGTGTGACTGTGTGTCTATGTGTAACTGTATGTATCACTGTGTGTCAGTGTGCAACTCTGTCTAAGTGTATGATTGTCTGAATGACAGAACATAGAACATAACAGTGCAGTACAAGCCCTTTGGCCCTCGATGTTGCGCTGACCTGTGAAACCAATCTGAAGCCTATCTGCCCTACACTATCTCATTGTCATCCATATGTTTATCCAATGACCATTTAAATGCCCTTAAAGTTGACAAGTCTATTACTGTTGCAGGCAGTGCATTCCATACCCCTACTACTCTGAGTAAAGAAACTACCTCTGACATCTGTCCTATGTCTATCATCCCACAATTTAAAGCGATGTCCCCTCCTGCTAGCCAACACCATCCGAGAGAAAAGGCTCTCACTGTCCACCCTATCTAACCCTCTGATCATCTGACTGTGTCTGTGTGTAACTCTGTGTCAGTGTGTGACTGTGTGTTGGAATGTGACTATGTCTGTGTGACTGTGCATCTATGCGTAACTCTGTGTGTGACTGTGGCTGTGTGTCAGTGTGTAACTCTATGTGAGTGTGTGACTGTGTGTTGGAGTGTGACTGTGTGTGACTGTGTCTGTGTGACTGTGTGTAACTTTGTGTCAGAGTGTGACTCTGTGTGACTGGGTGTAACTCTGTGTCAGAATGTGACTCTATGTGACTGTGTGTAACTCTGTGTCAGTGTGACTCTGTGTGACTGTGTCTGTGTGACTGTGTGTAACTCTTTTTCAGTGTGACTCTGTGTGACTGTGTCTGTGTGACTGTGTAACTCTGTCAGTGTGACTCTGTGTGACTGTGTGTAACTCTATGTCAGAGTGTGACTCTGTGTGACTGTGGGTAACTCTGTGTCAGTGTGACTCTGTGTGACTGTGTCTGTGTGACTGTGTGTAACTCTGTTTCAGTGTGACTCTGTGTGACTGTGTGTAACTCTATGTTAGAGTGTGACTCTGTGTGACTGTGGGTAACTCTGTGTCAGTGTGTGACTCTGTGTGACTGTGTGTAACTCTGTGTCAGAGTGTGACTCTGTGTGACTCTGTGTGACTGTGGGTAACTCTGTGTCAGTGTGTGACTCTGTGTGACTGTGTGTAACTCTGTGTCAGAGTGTGACTCTGTGTGACTCTGTGTGACTGTGGGTAACTCTGTGTCAGTGTGTGACTCTGTGTGACTGTGTCAGTGTGACTGTGTAACTCTGTGTCAGTGTGACTCTGTGACTGTGTCAGTGTGAGTGTGTAACTCTGTGTCAGTGTGACTCTGTGTGACTGTATGTAACTCTGTGTCAGTGTGACTCTGTGTGACTGTCAGTGTAACTGTGTAACTGTGTCAGTGTGACTCTGTGTGACTGTATGTAACTCTGTGTCAGAGTGTGACTCTGTGTGACTGTCAGTGTAACTGTGTAACTGTGTCAATGTGACTCTGTGACTGTGTCAGTGTGTGTGTAACTCTGTGTCAGTGTGACTCTGTGTGACTGTGTCAGTGTGACTGTGTGTAACCCTGTGTCAGTGTGACTGTGTGTAACTCTGTGTCTGTGTGACTGTGTGTAACTCTGTGTCTGTGTGTAACCCTGTGACGGCATTTATCTATCTGTGTCAGTGGCCCTGTGCATGGCTCTGAGCTACCATGTGTTCAGCTCTCTCCTGTTGGAGTTGGAGTTGATGTTCTGTTCCGGACACCGAGCACACTGTCCTGTGGGACAAGCTGCAGCTCCCCTCACTGCTTCCCCGCCTCTGGCTTTTCCTGGGGGGACTGATGCAGTGACTGACAGTCGGCGGGCCTTTCTGGAGAGGGTCAGGGAGCACCGCTGGGATCTGGGATCAGAGCCCGAGTCCTCTCCGGGCTCAGGGAGGTTCTCAGCCGCCGACAGAGCAAGCATCCCCCCAAGGTCTGAGCTCCTACAACACCAGAGCGTGTTCTTCAAACTGCAATAGTCAGTGGGCAAGAGGCGGAATGGTATCGCCGAGAGAGAGAGAGAGAGAGACAAGGACACTGAGAGGGAGAGGGAAAAGGGGCTGTGGGGAGTGAGGAAGGGGACAGAGGGGGAGTTATAGAGGACGATAGAGAGGGAGAGGGGGTGGGAACAGAACTCGGGTCAGCTTCACTTTGGCTAGTCCAGGGACTGATCCTGAGCACAGGAAGGTCCCGGACTAAGCAATGCCGGAGCTGAGAGCGGGTAACCAGTTCGGACTCCAGTGTGGGGCCAGTATCAACACATCAACACTCCCGGTTATAGCGCCGTCCTAACACCTCCTCAAACAGGGAGGCTCCGTGTTCTGTGTGTATCTGTGTGTGTGTAAAACTACATGTGTATTTGTGTGTTCCTGTATCTATATAACCTTCAGTGTATCTGTGTCTGTGTATATGTGTCCCTGTATCTATATATCCCTCAGTGTATCTGTGTGTGTATCTGTGTCTGTGTGTATCTGTGTCTGTATCCCTGTCTCTATATATCCCTCTGTGTATCTGTGTCTGTGTGTATCTGTGTCTATGTGTCCCTGACTCTATATATCCCTCAGTGTATCTGTGTGTATCTGTGTCTGTGTGTCTGTGTGTATCTGTGTGTCTATGTCCCTGTCTCTATATATCACTCTGTGTGTCTGTGTGTCTGTGTATCTGTGTGTGTTTATCTGTGTGTCTGTGTCCCTGTCTCTATGTATCCCTCTGTGTATCTGTGTGTGTATCTGTATGTGTGTGTGTATCTGTCTCTATGTATCCCTCTGTGTGTCTGTGTGTGTATCTGTATGTGTGTGTATGTGTGTGTGTATCTGTCTCTATGTATCCCTCTGTGTGTCTGTGTGTGTCTGTGTATCTGTGTGTGTATCTGTGTGTCTGTGTCCCTGTCTCTATGTATCTCTCTGTGTGTCTGTGTGTGTATCTGTGTGTGTGTGTGTGTATCTGTCTCTATGTATCCCTCTGTGTGTCTGTGTGTCTCTCGGTGTCCCCCTGAGTGTTTCAGCATCAAACTGCTGAGGGTTACTGGGCTCAGGTTGCTCCCCCGGGTGTGTGCTGCCGGTGAGATTCCCGGTCTCCCGGTTCTTACCGCTGTGTGCCGGTGTTTCCCGGGATGTTCCTGGGCTCCGCTCCCATCCCGGAAGGCTGTCCCGGCTCAGCTCTCTCCCAGTCTCCGTCTCTGTGCTCAGCGGGCTGGGACTGACCCTCTGGATCCCCCCCCCCCCACCAGCCCCCGGTCCCTCCCTCTCCCTCTCCCTCTGTCATGGGGCTCACTCCCTCTCCCTGAGCCCCTTCACCCCCCTCCCCAACACTATTACACACACACAATAGTACAACACACACACACACAATGCACAGAAATCTGGGGAAGGGGGGAAGGGGGGGAGAACCATTCCTCACTCACCTGAGGCATCCCTCCCTCATCTCGCCCCAAGAGGGCTATCACCCGCTGGATGGGCCCAACGGACTTGCCTCCGCAGCCTGTGATACCGAGGGACGCGGAACGGTGTCTGCCCGGCTTCCTTGGTGGCGTGGGGCAGTGCTAACGGTGGGAGCTCTGGGCTGTCACTGTGCTGACTGGGGCTGGGTTTCCTGGGGGTCTGAGCCCCTCCTGGGTCCGGGAGGCAGTCAGGGGTGAATCCGACAGAACTCACCGCTGCAGGCGTGGGGCAGTGCGAACGGTGGGAGCTCTGGGCTGTCACTGTGCTGACTGGGGCTGGGGGTCTGAGCCCCTCCTGGGTCCGGGAGGCAGTCAGGGGTGAATCCGACAGAACTCACCGCTGCACAGACTCGATTCCGCTGGAATTTGAGAATCCCAGTTCCAGATTATTTCCCGAGAGCTGTCCACAAGCCACACACTCTCTCTGCCTCTGTCTCTGTCTCTACTGAAGGTTCCTCGCTGGTCTGTTGCTTTATTTCCAACTGTTCCTGTCGCGAACGTTGCTTTGACAAGCCAAGGGGCAGTGGAAACAGTGAAAATGCTCATTGAATGTTGCACCAGGATCGAGAGACGACACTGACAACGGCTGAGAGTGAAAAGGGCGCGCGGGTCTGCATTTAGATAGCCCCTTTCACAATCGCAGGGCACCTCAAAGCGCCTTGCAGCCAAGGAGTTGGAGGTGCAGTAGCTGTTGAAATGTTCAGATAGGTGGCGCCCCCCCTCCCATCCCCCAGACAGCAAGGAGATAATGACCAGTTCCCAGTCAGGGTTAACTCCATTGCTGTGAACCTGGAGTCACATGTACACCTGACCAGGTAAAGATGGCCGACTCCCTTCCTGAGAGCACCTGAGTGAACCAAAGAGGGTTTTGCAGCACCCAGTGGTCACCATCCCTGAGACTAGCTTTCAATTGCAGATTGATGATGAGTCACAAGTTAAATTCTACCAGCTGCTGTGGGGGGTGGGGGGTGGTGGGATTTGCAGTGTCCTCAAAGGGCTCGTCAGGATTGAGGCTGGGAGGACCCCAGGAACAACTCCCCAGCTGGAGGTTCAGAAGCAGCCACTTGCTGTTCCGTGCTCAGCCGAGGCCAGGCGGTGGATGTGAGCGTGCAGCCCTCCCACAGTGACACACCGAACGATTTGCCTCTCTCGACAGGCACTGGCACGTGGCACAGCGTGGATCCATAACCTGCTGATTGAGAGTTCGTCCACACACACACACACAGAGTATGATGAACACAGACTGACTCCCGGGGATCAGACACTGACAGGGATAATGAGGCGGTCAGTGTTAGCGAGGATGTCTTAACCAAATTGGGAAGGGTGAGGGTAACACAGGATGGTAAACGTTAAGTAGAGTGTCGTTAGTACCTGGGAATGATGGAGAAGCAGAGAAGAGCAGGAGGATAAGAGACAAATGTTGTATTTTGTTAACAAAGGGTTGGATAGTCAGGGTTAATGAGGCCGGTGTGAGCCTAAGGTGGCCGCTGTGTTTCCCATTTGGAGGGAGTACATTATCAGGAAGCTGTGAGGCTGCTGGTCTGTGTGATTCCCTCTAGCAACCGGAGAGAGGAGAACGGGTAAGATGTGTGCCAGTTCCAGTCGAAGTGGGCGACCATGGCGAATGGAGTTCCACAGGGCTCAGTGTTGGGATCGCACCTCTCCACCTTCCACATTAACAATGTGGACCAAGGAACTGAGGGCTTTGTTGCTAAGTTTGTGGATCTCACAAAGATAGGTGGAGAGACAGGTAGTGTTGGGAGAAGGACTTGGACAGGATAAGAGATTGGGCACAAAAGTGGCTGATGGAATACAATGTGGGAAAGTGTGAGGTTGTGCACCTTGGTAGGAAAAATAGAGATGTGGACGATTTTCTAAACAGGGAAAGCCTTGGGAAATCTGAAGCACAAAGGGGCTTGAGATTCATTGATCAGGATTCTCTTAAGATGAACACGCAGGTTCAGAGGGCAGTTAGGAAGTCAAATGCAATGTTCGCATTCATTGCAAAGGGGCTGGAATACAAGAGCAGAGGTGTATTGCTGAGACTGTGTAAGGCTCTGGTCAGACCGCATTTGGAATATTGTGAACAGTTTTAGGGCTCATACCGAAGGCTGGCATTGTGGGGGAGGTCCAGAGGAGGTGTTCAAGTATGAACCCAAAGATAAAGGGCTTGTTAAATGAGCAGTTGAGGGCTCGATGCAGTTTGGAAGCTTGAGGGGGGATCTCATTGGGACTTACAGAATACTGAGAGACCTGGATAGAGAAGATGTTACCATAAGACCATAAGACATAGGAGTGGAAGCAAGGCCATTCGGCCCATCGAGTCCACTCCACTACCAATCATGGCTGATGGGCATTTCAACTCCACTTACCCTCATTCTCCCCATAGCCCTTAATTCCTTGTGACATCAAGAATTTATCAATCTCTGCCTTGAAGACATTTAGCGTCCCGGCCTCCACTGCACTCCGCGGCAATGAATTCCATAGGCCCCCACAACTCTCTGGCTGAAGAAATGTCTCCGCATTTCTGTTCTGAATTTACCCCCTCTAACTCTAAGGCT
>NC_057727.1:63160490-63160957 GCF_004010195.1 Chiloscyllium plagiosum
TACCATTCCAGGGATCATCCGTATGAATCTCCGCTGGACATGCTCCAGTGCCAGTATGTCCTTCCTGAGGTGTGGGGACCAAAACTGGACACAGTACTCCAAATGGGGCCTGACCAGAGCTTTATAAAGTCTCAGTAGCACAACGGTGCTCAGTAGCACCACGAGTAGGAGAGACTAGAACCTGAGGGCCCAGCCTCAGAGTGAAGAGACAGCCCTTTAGAGCTGAGATGAGGTGGAATGTCTTCAGCCAGAGGGTGGTTAACCTGTGGACCTCATTGCTGCAGAGGACTGAGGAGGGGCCCAAGTCACTGAGTCTATTTCAGAGAAAAGGACAAATGGCAGGAGAATGGGGTTCAAAAACATGTCAGCCATGGTCGAGTGGTGGAGCAGATCTGAATGGGCCGAATGGCCTAATTCTGCTCCTGTTTCTTACTCTTTCATGGGAGTGAGGGAGGTGAGTGAGTGGG
>NC_057727.1:63161457-63193003 GCF_004010195.1 Chiloscyllium plagiosum
GAATATAAAATCAGAGGTGAGAGACTAGTAAATGATTGTATAATGAGGATTTGAAGTCTGCATACATAAATTATAGAAAGACAAAAGGTTATTACAGAAAAACCGAATTGTAAATGCAATTGTAAATGTTATTGCAAAGGGTTTGGACTATGAAAATATACAAAAAAAAGCAATTAGATAGAGCTTTTTTCAGACCTCACCTTGAGTGCTGTGTACAGATGTGGTCTCCTATGCTTGATGTGGGATGTACTGATCTTGGAGGGGGTTCCAACAAGCCCTCATTACGTTGTTTCCTAAAATGAGAGAAGATTCAGTTGCTTCTGTTCCTAAGGCTCTTGTGTATTTGAGGTGACGCTAGATGCAAATGATCAGATATGGAGTCCCTCTGGGTAACGTTCACCTCACATTGCAGCATACTGTAAACAGTATCCATAAACCTGTTCCAGGTGAGTAAAATGGAGGGCAGGGAGCACTGTGACATTAATAACGAGGAAGGTTGTGACATCTGTCTTGTTGTATTGTGTGAGGTGATATATGGTAATAATGCTGGTGTTGAAAGGCACCCGAACATAAGGCCAGCTTGTTCTCCAGTATTGTCAGGGAAGAGAATAATCCACTTCCTCCAGACAAGCCAAAGTTGAAACCATTGCGGTTGACCTATCATTTATTCCAAGGTGCACGGTTCCAAGCCACTCAGTTGTACATTAATAAGGTATCTCTTTAAATCAATTTGTTCAAAGTGGGACTTGTTCCCAGGCCTCCTGGCTCACTGCTAGGGACACAACCACTGCACCACAAGGGCTCCCATACTCAGCCTCTCAAAGAGGTGGTCATTTCGAGGTGCTACCTCATCAATGGGGAAGGACATTGGTGCGGTCACTTTTGGAGTGCTGCATACAATTCTGGTTGCCCTCCTCTTGGAAGGATATTATTAAATTGGGGAGGGTTGTTTCTGTCAGCCTGAGTATTTGATCAAGATGCTAACGTGGACCTGTGTTTAACTCGGTCTATCTTTATCCAGCTGCTTAATCTCCAGTCCATCTCAACATCCTGGTAAATCTCCTCTGCACCCTCTCCAACATCCCTCCAATACAGTGGATTCTAAAACTACACAAATGCTCTAGGTGTGGCCTAACTGATGTTTTATACAGTTCCAGCAATGTTTTATACAGTTCCTCCCCACTCTTAAACTCTATGCCTTGGCTAATGAAGGCAAATATCCCATGCGCCTTCTTAACCACTTTATCTATCTGTCTTGATACCTTCAGGGACTGGTGTCCATGCACACCAAGGGACCGTCAACCCTTCTCAAGGTCCTACTCATCATGTACAGGTAGGATTTCACCTGTCTTTATAGTTTGCCTGCTCTGCTTCTCACCCTCTGTGCTCAGTCTAGTTGCACTAACCTGGCCGCAGGTCAGAAACTCAGTGACATTTTGATGTTTACATTTACAATGGTGTTGCTGATTGGGAAAACAACTATGCAGCTTCTTCTTTTGGATGGACAAGAAAACAAGGAGGCTATTTAGTCCATTCTCTCTGTACTGCTATTCAGTTACGTTATGGATTTTCTGGACCTTTAACTCATTTACCTGGCTTTGAATTCTTCTCCATCTACTGCAGCTCCAACATCACTCAAGAAGCTTGACATCATCCAGACCAAAGCAGCACAAGCATCCACTCCCTCCACCCACTGACACTCAGTAACGGCACTCTGAGTCCAATGACATAGGCCGGTTCTCTTTGCGTAGCTCCACTTGGGGCATTTTAGCACCAGGTCAGGTTCATCCAACTCTGCCTCTGATATGGGCAGCATGTAATACTCAGTAGCTCGCCTCTGGTGCCCAGAGCATCTCGGAAGAAATTCATTTTCTTCTTCCACTGGAAAAGGTGTCAAGGCAGCGACATCTGCCAGGTCCAATTCAGATTCCGCGGTATCTCCAATGTGTGACGGACAAGGAGAACCCACAGGTTCTGGAATAGTCGGAAAAGTAGTCGAGGAGACGGGCAGGTTTTGCTCCTTCACTGTTTGCAGTTTGCAGCTGTCATATGGTCATATTGCACCCACCCAAATTCTGTACGTCACTGGACCTGACCTTGCATCGAACATGGCTCTTATCAGTCCAGGGCCATTCCCATGGTTCCTACACCAACTTCATCCTCTGAAGTAAACTGTCTCTCTCACTTGGCAGAACGTTGTGTCTGGCATTAGGTTTCTGATGCTGTTTCACACCCACCCCCAGGTCCGGGAAGATCAGATTTAACCTGGTGCAGCGTCTTCTTCCCATTGGCAACTCTGCTGGAGCTATCCCTGAAGTTGCATGAGGGCTGGTCCTATAATCAGGCAGGAGCCGGGACAGTTTGCAACCTAGTGAAACTGTAGGCTGATTCTTTAAGCCTGTCTTCAAAGTTTGGACTGCTCTTTCTGCCAGACCATTGGATGGTAGATGATAAGGAGCTGTCCTTATGTGTTGAATACCATTTGACTTTAGGAAATACTCAAATTCCATCTGCGTATTGCAAAAGGCGTTCACAGTTTTTCTATTGTCATCCCTGTGTTTGATGAATGAACTCTGTGCGCATCCAGCCATTTTGAGTCGGCGTCTACAATGACTAAGAATGTTGAGCCCATGAAAGGATAGGCATAGTCGATGTGTAACCGAGCCCAAGATTATTCCCATGAATGTGGGGGAGCTGCCGGTGCTTTGGGCACTGTCCCATCAATGTAGCTATGACTGCATCCAATTCTGGTCAGCAGACATAACGTCTCACCAGTATCTTCAATTTGGAAACCCCTGAAGTTCAGCCAGTATCTGGCAGTGATCTTTGCTCGGACAAGCACTCTTGTTCCCCATAATAATATGCTGTCCTCTGCTGTGATCTGGTCACTCTGAGTCCAAAAAGTTTCAATTCTGATTGTGACGGCCCTTCGGTCTCCCGCATCACTAGCAATTCTTTCAATTTGGCCAGGACTGGATCTTACTGCATCCAAAGTCTTGTATTGTCAGCTAGACTATTATGGACTTCCAGAGGCAGTATCACCAGTGGTGCATCTGTCAGCAGGGGGCAGTTCAATGCATCCCCATGTGCTACTTGGCCACCTGGGGCTGATGTTCCAACTTGTAATGATGCACACTTTGTATTAGAGCTCACTGCTGAATTTGGGCTGACACCATGGGCAGCATAGCCTTGTTCTCTTCAAGTAAACCTAGCAGGGGTGGGTGGGGTGGGGAGGTGGGGTCTGTTATTACAAATAAAGGTATTGGTGGAACTTTCTGATTCCAAATATGACCACCAAACCCTCCTCTGGGTGTATTTATGCTCTGCTTTAGCCAAAGTCCTGGATGGATATGCTATTAGATATTTCTCTCCATCTATGAGCTAATGCAACCCCAATGCCATAGTGGGAGGCTTTGCAGGTCAATACCAGATCCTACTTGGGATCCTAATGTGCCAATAACTTACAGGATGATAGCTATTTCTTCACTTCCCTGAAGGCTAAGGCTTGACTACGTGACCATTTCCAAGGCTGATCCTTTTTTTAAGAGTTGACACAAAAGGGCCAGGTTGAAGGCCTGGTTATGTATGAACTTTCCATAATAATTCACCAGCCCAAGGAAAGACCTAAGCTCCAGTACGGACATGGGAGCCGGGGCACATTTGATCACCCCCACTTTATCTTCCAATGGGTATAACCCGATCTTGTCGACTCTTGTCACCCAAGTAGGTCATCTGGGGTGTGTGGAACACACATGTTTCCCTTCTAAGGCATACCCCAACCTGTAAGAAACACCTAAGGACAATGACTGAGTTCTCTAAGAACTTCTTATTGGTCTTCCCTGTTATTAGCACATCATCGTGATAAATGGTGACCTAGGGTAGACCTTATAAAATGTTCTCCATCGTCTGCTGAAAAATTGTACAGGCTGATGATACCCCAAATGGCAGTCTTGTATATCGGTACAAACCCTTATGAATATTAATTGTAGCATTCCTCGGAGAATCCTCATCTAACTGCAATTGCAAATTAGCATGGCCCAGGTCCAGCTTCATGAAGGACAGCATCCTGCCAGCTTTGCGTACAGATCCTTCTGGTATTTACCCAGCTGCAAGAAGCAGTTTACTGTTTGTTTAAAATCCCACAAAGGTGAACTGACCTGTCAGACTTCATAACGTGGTGGATCTGGTGCTGCCCATTCTGCAAACTGTACTGGCTTGATGATCCCTTCGCTTCCCAGCCTTCCGATTTCTCCCTCTACCTCTGCCCACAAAGCAAATGGCACTGGGTTGGCTTTGAAGAATCGTGGACTTGCTTCCTGCTCAACATGCAAGGCAGCCTTTGACAGTCCTTAGACCTTCCTGAAAAGTTTCCAAGTAATTAATTGATTAGGACTTTACTCAGGCAGCCATTTTCTAATCAAAAAATGTTGAGCCGATCAAGGTGAACCTTTCGCAACCAACTTCACCCCATCAGGCTTGGGCCCAAGCCATTTACTACAATCAGTGGGAACTGAACCAACTGCTTGTCTTAAGAGACCAGAACTGAAGTTGTACATTTAATCTGTAAACGTTCCCTGGTATACATTCTCAGTCTAGACAAGGACCTACACAAACATAGGAGAGTTTGAGTCCAGAGCAAAACTATGGCTGAAATGACTGCACCTGTATCGACCTCCATTAGAACTGGCTGACCATTTAACCAAACGTTTATTCTAACTGATTTTGATTTGGACGTTGCTAAGCAATTTACCTGTTCCAAATCAGCTATAGATGGACTTTCCAGAGTGTGCACTCTCCTCGATACTGGCCTCAGGGTTCTCTTCCTCAATTTAGGTCGAATGGGAGTATTACCGTCCTGAGTCTGCCTACAACGGCTTGTCAGCCTGAATCCTGAAGAAAGTTTTAACCATTTGGCCGAGGCTTGGCTTTGTTGTGGGGTTTTGCTGTGGGCTGACCTAGAGTCCCTCTGTTCAGGATATGCCCTGAGTGAGGCTGTGCAATTGTCTTCACTCAAGTGGTGTTCCCCAACCACAGTCAGACCGGCGAGGGTGTCCATTTCCATCAGAATAGCCGACAACTCAGATGCTCCACTTGCCGCATTCTCCAACGACAAAGCCAGTTGTTGTGCCTGTTTGAAATCAAGTTGGGCTTTAGCTAGTGGACACTTTTGCATGGTTGCGTTATCAATCCCACATACCAAATGGTCTCTCAGCATCTCATTAGGGGTTAAATCAAAGTTGCATGATGTCTTAACCACCTCAAAAATCCCAATATAGATTCCACTGATTCTCAAATTGCTGAGGAAAACTGATAGCATCTCAGAATTAGAGGCAGTTTGGGGTCATAATATTCCCAAATCTATCAACTAAATCTATCAACCTTTGAAACTCCTGGTGCCTCAGGAAAAGTTAGCCTCCTAATAACCAAAAAAGCTGCATGTCCACAAGCAGTCAGGAGAATTACTTGTTGCTTTTCATCTGGCCCAATGTCATTTGCCCGGAACAAATACGTATTCTTCCCACATATTGGGCCCAGTCTTCAGTGAGGAGAAAATGAGGACTGCAGATGCTGGAGATCAGAGCTAAAATGTGTTGCTGGAAAAGCGCAGCAGGTCAGGCAGCATCCAAGGAGCAGGAGAATCGACGTTTCGGGCATGAGCCCTTCTTCAGTGCCAGGATTGAATGAGTTAAGCTTTCCAAATAACGGCATGATGCCAGGAATTCTTAGCCCAACTCAAAGACGATTGAGACAAGTGAATTTCTTCAGGAGCATGCTTTTATCTTGTCGCCACTGAAATAACTCCACAGACGCGGGTATGTCAACGCTAAATCAATCTTTATTTTTACCGTGGAGAGTCCTTGACACTGATTCAGTTCCCCAGAGCCAGCTCTCAGATAAAACAGGATACATGTTCTTTGTTAGCCACAAAATGGAGAGTGCTTCACCACTGATCCAGTTCCCTCAGAGCCAGCTAGGATGCCTGTTCTTTTTTTTAAGAGGAGAGTCCTTCACACACACTGGTCCAGCTCCCTCAGAGCCAGCTCTCAGAGTGAGCAGAACCTCTGACACTCCTGTTTAATTTTTTTCTTTTTCTAAAACCCCCACACTCCCGCCTAACTGCGGTAGTGCTTATTTTTTCCCCAGCACCCATGTTGTGTGTGTGCAGGTGTGAGACACAGTGAGAGACACAAGGTGTACGAATCTTTATTCAGTTTCCACCACCAGGAAGAAAGGAAACACCCGAGTGAGGATGCCTGTTCTTTTTTTTTTCCTTTTTTTTCCCCATTGTGTGTGTATGTGCAGGTGTGAGACACAGTGAGAGACACAAGGTGAATTTCTTGGTTTTTTTTTGTCGAATCCCCGATTATTTTTTAATTTAACCCCCACACTACCGCAGGATGCCTGTTCTTCTCTGTCAGCCTGGACTCCCTGATTGGATGAGATTAATAGCCCAAATCAGATAATTCATATTTTATAAGGTCCACCTGGTTTACCTTGTTACAATTGTTACAATGGCAACAGTGGGGAGGGATGTTTATTCTAGATCTAACACCATGCGGAACCTGTCTTGGGAAATCATTAATGGGGACGGTGTAGAGGGAGCTTTACTCTGTACCTAATTTTGTGCTGTCCCTATCCTGAGAGTATTTGATGGGGATAATGTAGAGGGAGCTGCACTTTGTATCTAACCTGTGGTATCACTGCCCTGGAAGTGTTTGATGGGGACAGTGTAGAGAGGCTGCTAAGTTTATCTAACACTGTGCTGTCCCTGTCCTGGGGCCATTTGAAGAGGACAATATAAATAGAACAAGAACTAACCTTGCGCTTTTCCTGCCCTGCAGGAGTTTGATGGGGACATTGTAGAGAAAGGTTTATTCTGTATCTAACCTCATGCTGTCCCTGTGTTTGGGGGAGTTTATTAGGGACAGTGGTTCCTGTATTGTGGACTTTTCTGTTCCCCAGTTTGAACAATCCCTGAAGAGATCCCCTATAGACAAAAAAAAAACGTATGGTTAAGAACGTGGAGAGAAAGAATGCTCATTTTAAAATAAATTTCATACCTTCTTGAATAG
This sequence comes from Chiloscyllium plagiosum, assembly GCF_004010195.1. Lineage (NCBI taxonomy): Eukaryota > Metazoa > Chordata > Chondrichthyes > Orectolobiformes > Hemiscylliidae > Chiloscyllium > Chiloscyllium plagiosum. The sequence continues at coordinate 63,168,531 of NC_057727.1, forward strand.
AGATGCTAATGGTGTTAATAAGACCTTTTGCAATCAAGGCTGGAATATTCCACAAGGATAAAAGGAGTGTTATAAATGCTGTTGGCACCTTGTTGCTTTTTAATTATGTGGCTGAAGCAGATTGTTACAATTTTGGAGGCTTCGGTTGTGCCCCACGGGGCTGTTAGCAGTGGGCAGGGAGAGAATCTGTGAACACACCAGGGTTTTAGCAGCGGGCAGGGACAGAGTCTGTGAACAACATGAGGCTGGGCAATATGTAGATTGGGCAGGAACTTTCAGTGATTTAAGGTTTTCGCAAAGATTGTCTCCCAATGCCTGAGTGGCAGCTGTGCCTGGATTTCCATCCTGCAGCTCCCACTGTCACTGATTCCTTCATTTAAAAGCTGGTCTCAGTGACACTTAGCTCGCTATCGGTTCAGCAAGGGCTTGGTGAATGTAACCTCGTTTCCCGCACGGTGCACAGGTCTCAGCACAGCCCCTGAACTCTGGTAAGTGTTGGGAATCTTATACAAGCCAGCATTAGGCTCATTTTTTTTATACGGGCAACACGGTTTAGTCATTGATGTCCAATCTTTATCATAACTGATGCGCAGTTGGAACCTTCGAAGGGTTACATCTTGGTTTTCCCAGATTTCTATCCCAGTTGGATTCCGTCCTGGCATTTTGCAGGATTGGTTCCGGCATTTTTATGAGTCATGGGCATGAGCTTTTTAAGTCAGTAAGGTATTTTTGAAATTGACTTTATTGGCCGCCTCTCGTCAAAGCCGAGATGCCCAAGTGTATCTCTAGTCTGGGGGCAGCTTCCTTGGTTTGGCTCATCCTTAAAAGTCTGTCCTAGGTCTTAGGGAGAAGTCCTGTGCATGATTCACAAGACTGTGAGTCCGTGTGGGGCCGTGCCTCCATCCCCTCGCATTGGAGTGAGTTTCTCAGTCATGTCCCGTAGAAACACAGAGCCACTTAGTTCAGATAGAGGCCATTCAGCCCCTCATATGTGTGTCAGCTTTCCAAAAGAGATTCTTTCCACTCAAACGCTCGCTCTCCCCTAACAGTCCTGCAGAGATTTTTGTTTGTTCAAAGTATCTAACAAACTCTTTTTGAAATTTTTTTTCTATTGAACTTGGTTGTCTATTGACATATTCCAGTGCACAACGCCGCACCCTGTAAACTCCTTCAATCCTCTACCAGTTACCTTGAACTTTAATCCTCTGACAGACCTGCCTGTAAAAGAGTCTACTCGACAAAACAAAATTTATAATTCACATCCCAACCATTCATTGTCCCCTTCAACCTCTGGAGACAAACCTCTCTGTTCCACTCTCTCTCTCTCTCTCTCTCTCTCACTCTCATTCACTCACTCCGTCTGCACTGAGGTCTCCCAGTCCTGGAGTCACTTTATTGAAACTAGCTTCTCACCTTCCTCTGGAGCTCTTACATATGCCGTGCCTGGAATTGATTCGCCTTCTATTGACCATCCAACAAAAGTTTTGCATATGTTTCTGTGCATTCTTAATGTTTTTAGTGACCTGTCCTACCACCACCTAAGCCTTGCATGTGTGTATATATCCTCCCCTCCCTGATTTCTCTGTTCCTGTGTCCCTTTTAACATCACAACATTTTATTCCTGTCCCCTCCTTTGCTCCCATCTCATCTGACAAAGCTTGATTCCCCTTGTGGGAGAGTCTAGAACCAGAGGTCATTATGAGGGGCCACCCATTAAAGACAGAACTGAGGAGGAATTCCTTCTCTCGGGAATGGAATGCATCTGGGGAATTCTTTACCGCAAAGGACTATCGAGGCTGGGTCATTAAGTATATTGAAGACTGAAACAAGTATTCCCTCAGCAAGGGTGATGGGGAAAGACAGGAAAGTGGAATTGAGGATTATCAGCTCAGCTATGATCTCATTGCATGGTAGAACACACTCAATGGGCTGAATGGCCTTCTCTGATGTCTTGCAGTCTTTTCAGAGCTGGCACACAGATCTGTCTTGTTGTCCCTGCTCCCTGATTGTGAAGCTGTTGATGGCAATACAGTGGCTGTGGGGCTGGTGACTGTGTTGTTGGGTGTGTGTCCTGTTGTGTTCAGGCTCACTACCGTGCCTGTGGTGGAGCAGACCGAGCTCACTCTGTCAGAATGTCAAACACTACCATTTCTAGCAGCGCGAATGCTGCCACGTTACTTGTCACTGGCTGATGATAGCGCAGTGCTGTGAACCATCGTTTAATTAGCGCCAGTCACCCAGAATAATAGTTTTTTTAAAGAGAGAAGGGGTAGAAAGAATTGTGCTCAATCCACAGCACCTCAGTTCCCATACAGCAATAGGTCACAGGCTCCTGTATGGTTTTACAGTGTGGTTACAACGGTTGACCTATTGCAAAGAAATGCAGAGGAGCCAAAAACAGCATCTATGGAGAGAGAAGCAGAGTTAACATTTTGAGTCCAAAGTTCAGGGCAATATTTGCTGCTCTTGAGGTCTGAGATTGAGTGCCTGCACTCTAGAGAGGGCACAGAATATGTCTGTCACATTGATCATTCTGCTCACCTAGAGACAGGAGGATTTGAATTTATGTAGCACCTTTCGCGATCCCTTGATATCTCAAGTACATTCCAGCCAATGAGGTGCTTTCCTTCCTCAGTGTTTACTGTTGTAATGCAGAGAATATGGCAGCCTATTTGCACAGAGGGAGGTCCCACAAAACAGCTATATAACAATGACCAGCGTAAATGTTTATTGATGTAGATTGGGAGCAGGTGGTAAATATTGCTAAATTTTCCCTCATTCTTTTTCAAAACAGTGTCCTTGACTGAGCAGGCAAGCAGAGGATTAACATCTCATTGAAAAATCACCTCTATCAGTGCAGTAATTCCTTAATGCTATCACAGGAGTCAAGCACCTTATGAACCTGGGCCCAGAATGTAAGCAAATGAACCATGGTATGATCCATCTTTAGACCACTAAGGAATGTGTGATCTCCGAACACTGGCCAATTGATTGCTAGGGGATAGGCAGTTGAATCAGATCATCATTCAATACGCAATTACGCAATTCCTCCCCTTGGAAGGAAGAAGTTGTGAAACTTGAAACGGTTCAGATAAGATCACCAGGGTTGGAGGATCTGAGCTATAGAGAGAGGCTGAAGAGGCTGACGCTGTTTTCCCTGGAACATCGGAGCCTGAGGGCTGACCTTATAGAGGTTTATTAAATCATGAGGGCCATGGATAGGATAAATAGACAAAGTCTCTTCCCTGGGTTGGGGTAGTCCAGAACTAGAGGGTTTAGGTTGAGGGTGAGAGGGGAAAAATTTAAAAGGGACCTAAGGGACAACTTTTTCATGCAGAGGATAGTGCATGTATGGAATGAGCTGCCAGAGGAAGTGGTGGAGGCTGGTACAATTGCAACATTTAAAAGGCATCTGGATGGGTACATGAATAGGAAGGGTTTGGAGGGATATAGGCCGGGTGCTGGCAGGTGGGACTAGATTCGATTGGGATATCTGATCAGCATGGACAAGGTGGACCAAATGGTCTGTTTCTGTGCTGTACTTCTCTATGAGTCTATAACTGCACACTGCCCTGTACTTGATCAGGGATGGGGCTTGGAAAACAAATGAGAGATGTCCCACTGGTAGAATGTAATCATCAAGGAAAGAGAGCAGTTGCTGGTTTTGGTTCTAGATAGACAGATGAATTAACCATGGTCATCGATAGTGACCATGGCTTCATATTAGTCATGAGTCCAAGAAGTAAAGAAAGTAGGCCAGGTTATATTTCACTGAGACTGCCTCACTTCTCCTACTTGCTGATTTTCTGTCTGTGATCTAATCTCCATCTGTGTTAAGAGGGGACCTCAAACCCATCAGCATTAATCACGTGCACTGATCTTTTATGGTACCTTATCAAATACTTTTGGAATTTCAAATATACTACATCCACTGGTTTCTCTTTATCCTCCCTGCTTGTTACCTCCTTTTAAAAAAGCTCTACTTAGTGTGGCAAACACAGTTTCCCTTGGATGAAACCATGTAAATGAATGAATTAGCTTTAATGTCACATATACTCAAGCGAGTACAGTGAAAAATTTATACGTTGCCATTTACCTTGCCATTTTAGGTACAAAGCTAACTAGGTACAGCTTCTTTAGTTACAAGATCTGATAAAATAGCAAAGTTAAAATGTCCAGCTTTGCAGAAATAGAAGTCGAGAATAATGGTCTTCCAACCATCCCAAGCTAGCACTGAGACTCCCGCCCGCCCTGGCTCCAGACTGTGCCTGACTGCCTAATCATTAAGTCATGTTGAATGCATGTGGATTCAATGGGCCGAATGGCCTGCTTCCACACTGGAGGGATTCTATGATTCTATAATCGGACTGTGATCTTATCTACTTTCAGAAAGGATGTCAGTATTTCCCATACTAGGAAGTCAGCCTAAGTGGCCAGTTTTCCTTCTTTCCGTCTTTTCTTGAATAGTGGGATTATGTTTTAAACGTTCCAAACCATTGGGACTGTACTAGGATTGAAGGAATATTGGAATGTCACAATAATTGCATTTATTATCTCTGTACGTCCAGTCAGGTTAGAGGTAATTTATCCCATTCATTTCTCTAGTACTGTTTCTCTCTTATACTAATTACTTTTAGTTTTTCGCTTTCATTGTCTCTGACATTTTGTGCGATGCATTGTACCTCTCACATTGACGACATATTTGTTTAACATCTGCCATTTTCTTGAAGCCCATTGTAGCTTCTCCTGTCTCAGCCTTTAACTTTGTCTCTTCTATTACTCTCTTCCTCTTACCTGTCTCCCTCATCTAGTGAGTGAGAATGCTTGAGGGTTGAAGTGTGTTCAAAGTAAAACATCTTCCAAAAATACAACAAAGCTTGTCTGGCTAATCCCAGGCCATTTAAGATAACATATGTAGGAAAATAGGAAGTAAATGACTTGAATATATAAAGTGATAAGGCGTAGGAGCAGAAATGAGGCCATTCAGTCCATCGGGTCAGCTCTGCCATTCAATCATACCTGATCATTTTCTCACTGGCGAAAGTGAGGACTTCAGACAAGGGCTGAGGTCAATTTTCCTGCTCCTCGGATGCTGCCTGACCTGCTGTGCTTTTCCAGCACCACACACATGACTGATTATTTTCTCATCCCCATTCTCCCACTTTCTCCCCGTAACCCTTGATCACTTTGACAATCAAGAACCTATTTATCTCAGTCTTAAATATACTCAATGACCTGGCCTCCACAGCCTTCTGTGGCAATGAATTCCATAGATTCATCACTCTCTGGCTAAAGAAGTTTCTCCTTATCTCCATTCTAAAAGGTCCCCTTTTACTCTAAGGCTGTGCCCTCAGGTCCTAGTCTCTCCTACCAATGGAAACATCTTCCCAACATCTACTCTGTCCAGGCCATTCAGTATTCTGTATGTTTCAATTAGATCCCCCCTCATCCTTCTAAACTCCATTGAGTATAGACCCAGAGTCCTCAAACGTTCCTCATATGTTAAGCTTTTCATTCCTGGGACCATTCTCGTGAACCTTCTCTGGCCATGTTCCAGAGCCATTACATCCTTCCTAAGATATGGGGCCCAAAACTGTGCACAATACTCCAAATGTGGCCTGACCAGAGCCTTATACTACCTCAGAAGTACATCCCTGCTTTTATATTCTAGTAATTTCAAAATAAATGCCATCTTTGCATTTGCCTTCTGAACTACTGACTCAACCTGCAAGTTTACCTTGAGAGAATCCTGGACTAGAACTCTCAAGTCTCTTTGCACTCCAGACTTCTGAATTTTCTCTCCATTTAGAATATAGTCCACGGCTCTAATCTTCCTACCAGAGTGCATGACCTCACACTTTCCCACATTGTACTCCATCTACCACTTCTTCGCCTAACCTGTCCAAATCCTTCTGCAACCTCCCCGCTTCCTCAGTGCTACCTGTCCTTTTACCTAAGTTTGTATCATCTGCACACTTAGCCAGAATGCCCCCCATTTCTTCATCTAGATCGTTAATGTCTAAAGTGCAAAGTCGTGGTCCCAACACAGCCTGGTGGAAAACCACTTTTCACCAGCTGCCATCCTGTGAAAGGACCCTTTTATCCCCACTCTCTGCTTTTTGCCAAATAGCCAATGTTCTATCCATGCTCGTACCTTGCCTCTGACACCATGGGCCCTTATCTTACTCAGCAGCCTCCTGTGTGGAGTCTTGTCAAAGGCCTTCTTGAAGTCCACATAGATAACATCCATTGGCTCTCCTTGGTCTAACCTGCTCATTACTTCCTCAAAGAATTCTAGCAGACTTGTCAGGCATGATCTCCCCATGATGAAACCATGCTGACTCTGCCCTGTTTTATCATACACTTCCAAGTATTCAGAAATCGCATCCTTCATGACAGACTCCAAAATCTTACCCATGACCGAGGTTAGGCTAATCGGTCTGTCATTTTCTGACTTTTGCTTTACTCCCTTTTTAAACAGGGGTGTCACATTAGCGATCTTCCAGTCCTCTGGGACCCTCCCTGACTCTAGCGATTCCTGAAAGATCACCACTAATGCCCCTACTATCTCTTCAGCTATCTCCCTTAGAACTCTGGGGTGTAGTCCATCTGGTCTAGGGGATTTATCCACCTTCAGGCCAGTCAGATTTTCTAGCACCTTCTCCTTGCTGATGGTCACCATACTCAGCTCTGCCCCCTCACTCTCTTGAAGTTTTGGGAAATTACTCGTGTCTTCCACCATGAAGACTGATGTGAAATAGTTATTCAGTTCCTCAGCCATTTCCATGTTCCCCACTACCATCATTTTCCAATGTTCATTTTTGACCTCTCTTTTGACCTTTATGTATCTAAAGAAACTCTTACAGTCTTCCTTTATATTACTGGCCAGCTTACCCTCATACTTAATCTTCTCCCTCCTTATTTCTTCTTCATTGTCCTCTGTTGGACTTGGTAAGGTTCCCAATCCTCTGGTTTCCCACTGCCCTTCCCCATATTAAATGCTTTCTTGTTTGCTTTTATGCTATCCCTGACTTCCCTAGTCAGCCATGGTTGCCTCATCCTCCTTGTACCATGCTTGCTTTTCCTTGGGATGAATCACTGCTGTATCTCCTGAGCCACTCCCGGAAACTCCTGCCATTGCTGTCCCACTGTCTTTCCTGCTCGGCTCCTCTCCCAATCAATTCTACCATCATGCCTCTATTCAGCCATAACACCTCTGATTCTATCGCTCCCTAGCATCTTTCATGACCATTGCACATCACAAATGCCCCAACAGCTAATGAAATGCTCCCGGAATGCAGTAGTCACTATTATACTGTAGGGAGTGCAGCAGCCAATTCACATGCACCACAAGCAGCAATGCAGTAATGGCTCAATAATTTTGTTTGTGGTGTTGATTGAGGGATTTTTCTCCCAACGTCCCACTGCGTTGCGAGCAGAAGGCAAATGAGATCATGGAGGGATGACCATTTCATTGGTCTGTGCAGATTCTTCTGTTGAACCATGGTGGGAAACAAAGTGATAATCCCATGGAAGATGAGTAGTAACCAGCACCAGATTTAAGAACAGATTGTGTCGCAAGTGGGACAGGATTGTCTGACGAAGTGAGGGATGAGGTGGATGAAGAAGTGCAACAAATGTGGAGTGGTCAGATCTTACAGATTCACTGACTTGGTTGCATGTGGGTTTACACTTGAAATAATTGGAGAGGGGTCTGGAATTAGTAGCCAACTTGACTTAAAAATGGTCTAAGAGCAGAAAGAGAGAGGTTGTATTAAGGACAATTCCTCACAACAGACTGTAGTGGATGACAGTGCCACGTGATTCTGTTCTGGCACAGCCTTTGTGTATTGTGTGGGTATGTTAACCATTCAGATCTTGATTGAGGGGGTTTGGTCTTTACATTTGCACATGGTGTTAAACAATGAAAGCTCGGTCAACACACTGAAACTCAAAAGAAGCTGAAAGTAAATATTAACAAGAAGGTAGAATTGGCAAACCTGCAGCAAATGGAATTCAACATCAGTACGTGTGAGATGGTATATTTTGATTATCTTGACTGAGTGAAGGTAAATGGGGTTGGACATTGGAACATAGGAGCAAGAGTAAGCCATTCAGCTAGTCGAGTTTTCCTTGATTTTTCTCAGTCAGGGTTGATCATTTATCTTAATACTAAATGGGAAGGCAATGGCCTCGTGGACTATTAACCCAGAGATCTGGGTTTGAATCCTGCCGTGGCAGATGGTGGAATTTAAATTCAATAAAAGTCTGGAATTACGGGTTTAATAATGACCATGGATCTGCTGTCAGTTGTTGGGAAAAGCCCATCTAGTTCACTAATGTCCTTTTGGGAAGGAAACTGCTAACCTTTACCTGGACTGGCTGACATGTGACTCCAGACCCACAGCAATGTGGGAACAAAATGTAGAAATTGCTGGAAAAGCTCAGCAGGTCTGGCTGAGAAATCAGAGTTAATGTTTTCAGGTCGACTGACTCTTCCTCAGAATGCCACCGAGTCACTAATATTCTCATCCTGTGTCTGAATGAAGTAAAAATTCCCACATTACCCCGATACCTTTTGATGTCATGAGGAACTTGAAGTTTATCAATCTCTCTTTTGAACTTACTTAATATCTAAGCTCCTGCAATGGTCTGGACTAGAACATTCCAAAGATTTGTCACTCTCTGAGTGAAAACATATCTCAGCACCTCAGTCCTAAATGGCTTCCTTTTCGTTCTGAGACTCTTGTCACCTGTTTCTAGACTTCACAGATCGGGGACCTGCATCTACTCCATCTACCCCTTTTAGAATTTTGGAAGTATCTATGAGATAGTCTCCCATTATTCTCAACTCTAGGGAATACAGAATAAAATCCTGTCTCCTCAGAGGACAGATCCCCCACTACCTACTGTCAGTGGCAAACATATCCTTCCTGAGGCAAGGGAACTAGAATGGCAATATTACTTCACATGGACTCTCACCAGTGTCCGCTACAATTGGAACAACCCTTCTTTGCTGAGTACTTGAATTCCCTTGTGATAAACATGATGTTTGTCTCTAGTTGTCTTGCTGCGCCTGCTTGCTAGCCTTGGAGATTCTCAGGAATTAAACGTTGATGTTCTGGAATGAGAGTAAAGCTATACGAACGTTAAAGTGTGTGAGTTTTTATTTGTACATTTTATGGTGATCATGATGGAGTTACAGTTGGTTGAATAACAGTGCGGAATCAAGCACTAAAGGTCAATTTTTTACTGACTCGCATTGCAAAGGCGAGACACTGTGTATGGAATGGTAGAGGGAAGAAGCTGGAGGTCAGGAGATGAAACCTTCCAGGGTAAAGACAAGCAAAGCTCTGACCCCTTTGCAGAAGTATGGAAGGATTTGGTGGATCATGTTCAGTTGGCAACTAGAGGGAGATGGTGATGTCGTGGTATAATAGTGAAAAGATGTAGAGCCAATACTCTGGGAAGATGGGCTCATATCCCACTTTGGCACCCGGTGAAAGTCAGATTCAATTCATTGTCCTGGAACGGAAAGCCATTCTTTGTAATTATGTCCTTTCAGGGAAATAGGTCTCCTGGCAAGGACGGTACAGTGATTGGCCATGCTAAAATTGCCCCGTGGTGACCAGGGTTGGTGGATTAGCCATTAGAAATGCAGGGTTATGGGGATAGAGCCGGTGAGCTGGGTCTGGGTGGGATGCTTTTTGGAGGGTTGGTGTATATTCAATGGGCCAAACTGCCTCTTTCTGCTCCATAGGGATTCTGTGGTTGTGTTGGAAATAGTTCTGGTGAGCCAATCAGTTCCAAGATAATGAGCAATGATGGTTGGTCCACTTTTGGAACACTGCGTTCAATTCTGCTCTCGCTGCCATAGGAAAGATGTTGCTAAACTTCAAAGGGACAGAAAAGATTTACAAGGATGTTGTTGGGGTTGAAGGGTTTGAACTATAGAAAGAGGCTGGAGCTATTTTACCTGGTGTGTCAGAAGTTGAGGGTGACCCTATTGGGGTTTATAAAATCAATAATGCACGAATAGGGTGAGTAGCCAAGGGCTTTACCCAAGGTGGGGGGAGTCCAAAGCTAGAGGGCATTGACTTAAGGTGAGAGGAGATAATATTTAAAAGGAACCCAAGGGGCAACGTTTTCACACAGAGGGTGATGAGTGTATGGAACAAGCTGCCAGAGGAAGTGGTGGAGGTTGGTACAATTACAACACTTAAAAGGCATCTAGGTGGGTATATGAATGGGAAGAATTTAGAGAGATATGGGCCAAATGCTGGAAAAGGGATCTGGATTCGGTTGGGATATCTGGACAGCACGGACAGGGTTGGACTGAAGGGTCTGCGTCCGTGCTATACAGCTCGATGCCTTTATGACTCAGTGGGTGTTGTGACTGATAACCACATTTAATGGCCCCTCAAATGGATAAGGCCATGTTGAAAAGATAAATAGAGATCTTGGTCCCAAAGAGAAAAGTGCAGTGTCGAAAAGCAATGGTGCCTCCATGGGAAATCCGCAGCAACCATGCAGTAGGGCTAGCGAGTGTGAGTCTGAGCTCCACGCTGTTGGAAGGATTCCAGAGCTACAGCTCAGCTACACCAGCAACTACCCAGCTGGGAGGGAAGCCAACTACAAAGGGAAGGGCTAGAGAACGAGCTGGATGGAGATGTTTAAGATTACAAGCGGTCGAACAGAGATGATTGAAGCAGGCAGTTCTTTGAGGTGTCCAGAACAAGGTATAGTATTAAAGATAAGAGGCGTATGATGGACAGAGGGAAACATTTATAACACAGAAGGTTCTCAGATTATGGAACACAGAACCCATTCAACAGAGAAGGCGAGGACTAATGGATAAGAGATAAGGGGGAACAAGGAAAGTCCAGCCTCAAGTAGAGTCCTAGAGTCATACGGCACGGAAACAGACCCTTCAATCCAACCAGTCCATGCTGGCCATAATCCCAAACTGAACTAGTCCCACCTGCCTGCACCTGGCTCATTTCCCTCCAAACCTCTCTTATTCACTAACCTATCCAAATGTCTTCTAAACATTGTAACTGTATCTGCATCCACCATTTCCTCTGGAAGCTCATTTCACACTTGAACTACTCTCTGTATAAAAATGTTGCCCCCATGTCCTTTCTAAATCTTTCTCCTTTCATCTTAAAAATATGTCTCCCAGTCTTGAAATCCCCCATCCCAGGGAAAAGACATCTGCCATTCATCTTATCTATATCCCTTATGATTTTACAAATCTGTATAAAGTCACCCCTCAATCTCCTACATTCCAGTGAAAAGCATCCCAGACTATCCAGTCTCTCCTTATAACTTAAATCTCCAATTCCCGACGATACCCTGGTAAATCTCTTTTGTACCCTCTCCAACTTGATCATGTCCTTCCTATAACAGGGCGACCAGAACTGAACACAGGGTAAACCTCTAATGTTTCCATGCTGGAATTTCTGTGAAACTGCTTGTAATGAAGGCTGGAAAAGTTACCAGTGAGAGGCTGGGAACGATAGCAGGATACAGCCTGTTAGAGCTGAATGCACAGGGAGGAGGTAAGATTGATCAGAGCAATGTCAATGTGGACTGCTTCAGAAACAAATGAGGATGAACTAAAGGTCATTTTCCTTTGCGTGGTAGTGTGCCCGATACATCATTGAGCAAAATTTCCTTGGGTGTGCAATTGATTAATGGTGTCTGCTGACAAATCCGTTGGAAAAGGTGAGAAGAGACATTCCTGAGAAAGGATACAGAGAAACTTTACAAGGATCTTACTGAGACTGAAGGGTTTCAGTTATAAGGAAATGTTGAGACATTTTTTCCCTGGAGCATCAGAGACTGAGGGAGTGATCTTACAGAGTTTGTAAAATCACAAGGGGCATAGATGCGGTGAATAGGCAAGGTCTTTTACCAAGGATGAGGAAGTCCAAGATTAAGGTGAGGGGGAAAGATTTAATAGGGATCCAAGGGACAGCATTTTCACACAGAGGGTGGTGCATGCATGGAATGAGCTGCCAGAGGAATGTTTAAAAGGCATTTGGACAGGTACGTGAATAGGAAAGGGATATGGGCCAAATGCTGGCAAATGGGACTAGTTAGATTTGGGAAACCTGGTTGGCATGGATGAGTTGGGCCGAAGGGTCTGTTTCCATGCTGTGTGACTCCATAAGATTTGAAGCAATTTCCAAATGTCACTCTAATTGGATCTTTCTGCATCTTTCTCCACAGCCAACGGACTAGGATAATGCCCTTTGTTCCCAGATTGGGGGAGTTCTTGCTGCCCCCTGTCTCCCGGAAGTTGTGAGGTTTCAATAGAAACAGCTCTCCCCCCTCCCCTGCACGCCCCCTGCCACTGGACATGTCCCAGCCACAGCTGCTCAGCCTCCTGCACCTTGTGCTTCAGGTGATCTTGTCCAGCTCCAACAGCTTTCCTGCTGGGAAGAAGGAGATTGCGATCGATGGGGATCTGGTGATCGGAGGCTTGTTCCCAGTCCATGAGAAAGGCAACGGTTTGGAAGACTGTGGAAGGATCAACGAGCAGCGGGGCATTGAGCGGCTCGAGGCCATGCTCTTTGCTCTGGACGCGATAAACAAGGACCCCAGCATTTTGCCTGGGATCAAACTGGGGGCCCACATCCTGGACACCTGCTCCAAGGACACCTACGCATTGGAGCAGTCACTGGAGTTTGTCAGATCGTCTTTGGCTAAAGTCGACGAGACCGAATACATCTGTCCGGATGGATCCTTTGCCATTCATGATGACAAGGCGTTCGCCATTGCTGGGGTCATTGGGGGCTCGTACAGTGATGTGTCCATCCAGGTAAGGGCCAGACAGAACTGGCATCTTGGCCTAATGTGGTAAATTGCGTTACCAGAGGAGACAGAAACTGGGAGGGTATTATCATTAAGGCAATATTTCAAACTTGACATTATGCTTTCGTGAACAGACTACATTGTGTACTGATATCATTGTATGCTGTTATCATTGTATACTAATATCATTGTATAATGATATCATTGTATACTGATATCATTGTATACTGACATCGTTGTATATTGATATCATTGTATACTGATATCATCGTCTACCGATATCATTGCATACTGATATCATTGTATACTGATATAATTATATACTGACATTGTTGTATATTGATATCATTGTATACCGATATCATTGTATACCGATATCATTGTATATTGATATCATTGGAGTCATTGAGATTTACAGCACAGAAAAAGACCCTTTGGCCAGTTGAGTCAGCACTGGTCAAAGCATCTACCTGCTCTAATCCCCTTTTCGTGCACTGGCCCCTAGCCTTGGCATCACAAGTGTATATCTAAATACTTCTTCAATATTGTGAGCGTTTCTGCCTCTCCCCTTACAAGCAGCAAGTTCCAGATTTGTGGGCGGCACGGTGGCACAGTGGTTAGCACTGCTGCCTCACAGCGCCAGAGACCCAGGTTCATTTCCCGCCTCAGGCGACTCTCTCTGTGGAGTTTGCACGTTCTCCCCGTGTCTGCGTGGGTTTCCTCCGGGTGCTCCGGTTTCCTCCCACAATCCAAAAAAAATGGTTAGGTGAATTGGCCATGCTAAATTGCCCGTAGTGTTAGGTGAAGGGGTAAATGTAGGAGTATGGGTCTGGGTGGTATACGCTTCGGCGGGTCGGTGTGGACTTGTTGGGCCGAAGGGCCTGTTTCCAAACTGTAAGTAATCTAAACTACTCTCTGGGTGAAAAAGCTTTTCCTCACATTTCCTGTAAACCTCCTGCCCTCCCGCTGGTCACTGACCCCTCCATCAAGGGGGAAGGATTTTTTCCTGCCTACTCTATCTGTGCCCTCCTCATTTTAAACATCTCAATCATGTCCCCTGTCAATCTCCACTGCTCAAAGGAAAACAATCGCAGTCTGCCCCCTCTCTCTTCATAACTGAGATTCTCCAGCCCAGGCAACACCTGTAAATCTCCTCTGTATCCTCTCCAGTGCTATCGCATCCCTCCTATAATGTGGGATCCAGAACTGCACACAACACTCTAGCTGTGACCTAACCAATGATTTATACAGTTCCAGCATCAGCTCCCTGCTCTTGAATTGTGTGCTCGGCTAGCGTCCCATATGCCTTGTTAACCACTTTATCCACTTCTCCTAATACCTTAAGGTACTGCTATACACACACATCAAGGTCTCCTCTGATCCTCAGTGCATCCCAGGGCACGACCATTCATCATACATACCATCACTGCTCATGTAATTGTATACACATGCAATTGTATATTTGTATCATTGTATACTTCCTACGAGGTGTTTGGGAAATTCCAGGCTCTGTCTTTCGCCATGTTAGTGTCATGTGTGTCCCGATCAGGCTTTGGCACTGGCCATTGCTTCTTGGAGCCTGGACTCAGCAAAAGAGGCAGGATGCAGATTTCCCAGGCATTGCCAATCTGCTCCAGAGAGTCTGACAGCTGATGTTGTTGCTGAACACACTCTGACTGTCTCCGCAAACATCTCCCTCAAGGACAAAGAGGCTCCTTGAGAACAGGACTAAAAACCTGCCTTGTGTTCGCATGTTTCTTTAGTGTCACAACAAGTGTGTGTGTGTGTGTGTTACAGAATATGGAGGAAAGTGCAAGGAGGTGCAGGATTGACTGAATGGATAGATCAGCATTGAAGGGTTGAATGGCCTACCTACCCATGTTCCTACTTTTCCTGTGACCATATTTCTAACCGAAACACCAGAAATGGCTGCATATATTTAAAGCTGCCAATTACTGTATGCAATGTGTTAGCTGCAGGTCAGCAGGTCTGCACAGTAGGAGGTTGATGTAATGCCTAGTAGTTTTGAAGCTGGTGCTTGCTAATTAATGCTCTCACTGAAGGGTTAATTAGAGGGAAGGCAGCGAGAAGCAGTAGATGTGGCCTTGACACTTACAAAGGGGGTGGTGATGGGGGTGAAGGGTACGTTTTCTTCCAGCCTTGTCAAGCTGCATAACACAGTGCGTGAGCTCACATATGGAAACCCCCTTGCATTTCTGGTGAGATAATGAGTAGGCTTGAAATGCGCTTAAAATAACTGTTCGTTCAATAGGTAACAGCTCAGTAATTCAGCCCCCCTGCAAACAGACTCAATTTTGTTCTTGCTGAGAGAAACCCATTTGACGGTCAAAGATCTGGGCAAAAGGGCAAAATTGACCACATATCCCATAGGTCAAAGGCTAAGGGTCTCACAGGACAGGGTTGAAGATTAAAGGTCACAGCACAGACCATTATCTCTGTAAAATTCCAAAGGGCCCCAGTACAGGATTCAAATGAAAAATCAGCAGAGGTCATTAACTCCTTCAGCTCATTCCATCATCCAATTAAGTCTTGGGCTAACCTACATTTTAACCCCATCCACCCACCCTGCTTCTAAAATCCTTGGTGCCTTTAGTCTCACAAAAATCTAGCTGCCGTTTTTAACTTTGTAATTTAAACAACAACTTTTCGGGGGAAAGAACTGTTCTCTCTTTGGGGTGAAAAGCTGTTCCCTACTGATAACCCCAAAGGGACTAATCTTAAGGTTATCTCACCTTGACCTAAACTCTCCCATGAGAGGAATTGGTTCCTCTCCACCTTCCCTATCAATGAATGTAATCATTGTAACCTTCTCAAGGAGGTCAGCCATTAACCTTCCATACTGATGGGAATACAAGTGCAATGTTCTTATGGCCTGCCAATGGTGTTGGAAGGATTAATTAGTCAAGACGCAACTGTTTGAACACACTTTCCTTCAGTATCAGGTCCCAGAGTGGGAATTGAATCCAGAATTTTTGGCGCAGAGGCAGGGATGGACAAGTCCTCCTCTATTCTTTGAAAATCTGCCATGGCTTTGTCCGGTTAACTCAAACCACAGCCCCTCCCCTCCTCCCTCTCCCCCCCACCAATCTGTCCTTTCCAGAATTGAGCACAAAATTTGAGATGGGATCTGACCAATGAATCATAGTGGAAGCAGACCATTCGGCCATCGATTTCACACCAACCCTTTGAAAGACATTCCACCCAAACCCACTCCCAATCCCCACCCCCGCCACACTATCCCTGTAACCCTGCATTTCCCATGGCTAATCCACCTAGCCTAGACATCCCTGGATACCATGGGCAATTTAGCATGGCCAATCCAACTAACCTGCACACCTTTGGATTGTGGGATAAAACAAGAGCAACTAAAGGAAACCCACACAAACACGGGGGGAGTGTGCAAACTCTACCCAGACAGTCACCTGTATGGGCGGCACGGTGGCACAGTGGTTAGCACTGCTGCCTCACAGCGCCAGAGACCCGGGTTCAATTCCTGACTCAGGCAACTGACTGTGTGGAGTTTGCACATTCTCCCCGTGTCTGCGTGGGTTTTCTCCGGGTGCTCCGGTTTCCTCCCACAGTCCAAAGATGTGCAGGTCAGGTGAATTGGCCATGCTAAATTGCCAGTAGTGTTAGGTGAAGGGGTAAATGTAGGGGAATGGGTGTGTTGCGCTTCGGCGGGTCGGTGTGGACTTGTTGGGCCGAAGGGCCTGTTTCCACACTGTAAGTAATCTAATCTAATTGAGGTTGGAATCAAACCTGGGTCCCTGGCAGTGTGAGGCAGCACTGCTAACCACTGGAGTCACTGTGTGACCATGATTTACACAATTTCAACATAATCCCTCCTCTGTCCTGCAGTCCCTTTAAGAAGCAAGATTCCAGTCTACTCTATTTATTACACCAGCAAATCCAGTGACAACAGCTAACTCACTCATATTGCTTTCTGTCCATCCAGGTGTTTATTTTAGTGAAAGGTTGAGACTTGGTACAGATCCCCGAGTCAGAAATTGCTAACTGTCGTACAGCTCCCTTATGACTGCTGTCCACTTCACCACTCACTTTGCAATTTTATGCACTCCTGTTTAATTTACTGATCGCCGTCCTGGGAGTCGATATAAGCACCATCTGTGAACACAATCTCCCACAATCTTTCACCTTATCTCCTCAAAAATCTCAACTAGGTTTGAGGGTCAAAGCATCCCAAACGAGAGAACTGGTTAGCCGTTTACAATGATGACCCAGACCCTGGAAGGGGGAACAAGTGGGATATCTGCTCATTTTGGAATGCATGTATGCTATCTATCAGTGGGATCTGAGACTCTGGCCAGCGGTCAGAATGGAGAATGCTCATATTCCTCGACATTGTCAGATTACCCCTCACTATCTGAACCATTATAATGGGAATAGAGACCTTTGTTCTGATGCGTTGATTGTGCAACTATGTGCTTCTGTTGCTTAGTTGTTCATGTGATGCCTTGGTAGTGCCCCTATCTCTGAGCCAGGAGACCCAGGATTAAATTTAAGAGACCCAGGTACAATGCAGCAAGTAACCTACCTCCTGACTCCCCAAAGCCTGTCCACCATTGACATGCTCTCCACTTGCCTGGATGAGTGCAGCTCTAACAAAACTCAACAAGCTCAACACCGTCCAGGACAAAGCAACTTTCTTGGTTGGCACTGCATCCACAAACATCCACACCCTCCACCACCGATGCTCAGTAGCAGCAGTGTGTACTATCTAGAAGGTGGACTGCAGAAATTCACCAAAGATCCTTAGACAGGTCCTTCCAAACCCACAACCACTTCCATCTGGAAGGATAAGGGCAGCAGATATATGAAAACACCATCACCTGCAAGTTCCCCTCCAAACCATCCTGACTTGGAAATATTTCACCATTGTTGCTGTGACCTGGTGTTGCTGAGTCAAAATCCTGGAATTCCCTCTCTATGGGCATTTTAGGTCTTCCTCCAGCACATGGACTGCAGTGATTCAAGAAGGCAGCTCACCATCACTAGGGCAACTAGGGGCAGGCAATAGCCAGCGACACTCAAGTCCCACTAGTGAGTAAGAAAATCCCAGCTGTTGAGAGGTGTGAAAGGCCATCTCTGAACAAGTTGATTAGGAGGTATTTGCAATCAATAGCCTTTGGTGTTTAGCATGTAGAGCTGTGTTTCATTATATTACTTTGGAACATTATTCGGTGGTATATGAAGTGATGTTCTCTGTTGAACTAGTCTTTATCTCTGTGTTTGATTGTGGAATGTAAGGGATGGTCTGGGCTGTTAGTTCTACAGTTGCTGGCCCACAGCAATTCATGGATGCTGGTATTGGGCTGTTATCTTTCTCTACAGTCTGTGCTATTTGACATGGTGACTCGAGGCAGTTTAAGCTGGACTTTAAAGCTGACAGCTTCTTTTTGTAAGGTGGCCCATGTCCCAGTGGTATCTTTAGGACATGTGCCTGGTTGGTGGAAGAAGGTGCGATCTTCGCTTTCTCAAGGTGCTTTTACAACTCTTTTTTTTTCCCTGGACAGTCTATGTCTTGGTATGAAATTAAAATTAAAATTCTTGGCAACATTTTTCACCTCATTGGAAAATTGAAACCTGATTTAACAAGCTGTCCTTTCATAACAAGTCTCTATTGCACTCTTTGTTCACCCTTTTGTGTTTTTGTAGCGCCTTGCATGGCCGCAGGATATTCCCAGTGCCTTTATAGTTGATGAAACTTTTCAGAAATGTTGGTGAATGGTGCAACCATGGCAACAGTCCATGAGGCAACGACTAGGCAGCCAGAAGGGGGCAGCATCTGCCAACCTTGGTGATGCTATCCGTGCTACACAGTGGAGTCAGTCTAGTGTTTGCCCTGTTCAGAACATCAGACACCAAGTCACTGCAGTGTCATCAACTGCAAGCTTGTCTGAGTCGCAGGGTCCAGTGTTCAATCCCCTCTCGAGGGCTTGATGTAAACAAAATCATGGCTCAGTGCAGGGTTTGAGGGAGTGATGCACTGTTGGGGGAGCTGTCCTTTGGCGAAGAAGTTAAGCTGAGACCCCCATTTGTCTCTGATGTAAAGGAGCACTCAACGCTCTGTCAAAGAAAAGTGAATGAGTATGTCCCAGTGCCTTGGGCATGTTTCATCCCTTAATTAACAATGCAGAAATGGTCATTATCACATCTCGGTTTGTGGGAGCTTCCTGTGAATGAATTGGCTGCTGATTTTTCCTCCACCACAACAATTACAATTGAAAATTGCCTCATTGGTTGCAATATTTTTTTGAGGATTGGATTGTAAAAGATGGTCCCTACTTAGAAATCTTACGTTGAGAGACAGAATTGCTGAGGTGCATTAAAGTACATATTTTTCCCTTGCTTCCGTCAGATTTTCCTCTGTCGCAGTTCTGAATTATTTTTGTTTTCCTTGCTGATCGTAAATCAGGAGCATTAAAGGAATCAAAAGCAACTTTACATATTGGGTGTAGCACGGATAGCAGCACCATGCTTGGCAGATGCTGCCCCCTTCTGGCTGCTTGGTCATTGCATCATGAGTTGTTGCCACGTTTGCACCATTTGCCCATATTTCTGAAGAGTTTCATCGACTGTAAAGGCGCTGGGAACATCCTGTGGCTGTGCAGGGCGCTACAAAAATTCAAAAGGGTGAACCAGCAGTGAAAAAGTTAGTGAAAGGACAACTTGTTAAATCAGGTCTCAACTTTCCACTGAGATGGAAAAAGTTGCCAAACATTTTAATTTCATACCATAGAGTGTCCAGGAAATGAAAAGAGTCAGAGCTAAGTTTTCAGAAATTCCAGGAGTGTAAGCACAGCAAGAGGCTACGTTGCCAATTAACTGTTTTTAAACTGTAGATCGAGACAAAATACATCCTAACTCACTCCTCCTCAAAACAACCCTCCCTTTTTCTTCATTGTTGAGAGATGTGGCTCTTAACCCGGACTCAGCTGGCACCCCAGCTCACATATGGGCCCCTGAGGGTAGATCGGGGTTGGGAGGGGGCTAGTGTTTGGGGCCCGAGGATGGAGAACACAGCTGGTTCCCAGTGACTGTCCTCATTTTCACCCTGAACAGCGTCTCCCTCACAGCCTGAGAGCTGTCCTGACCTTCCCTTATTGGTCGAAGATCTATCTAACTCACCTTGAATGCTCCCCATCACCAAGCCTCCACTGCTGTCTGAGGAACAGAATTCCACTATCAATCTCTTGAGTGAAAATCTTTCTCCTCGTCTCCAACTTGAAGGGGAGTCTGTTTTCTAGACTCCCCCCACCAAGGAAAACATCTTCTTATCACGTACACTGGAAGTCTACTCAGGATCTTTGTCCCATATTTCTGAACTCTCTAATTTGTACTAGATATTCCTTTCTCGTTTCCAAACTCAATCTTCACAGTATTATATGCTTTCCCTTTCAATGTGATACTATCCTTAACTTACTTCATTGGCCAAGGATTGTCTATTCTCTCATAGAGTGTTTCTTTTCCAATGGAATATATCTTTAGTGAGAGTGATGAAGTGTACTATGTATGAGTTATTAAATAGCTGTCTCTGCTTCTTTCCTGTCCTACCATTAACACACAGGGGTCCTTGATTTACAAACATCCACTTACGCAGGCTCATACTCATGAACACGATCCCATTGAGGGTCATAGAGTCATAGACATGTACAGCATGGAAACAGACCCTTCGGTCCAACCCGTCCATGCCGACCAGATATCCCAACCCAATCTAGTCCCACCTGCCAGCACCCGGCCCATATCCCTCCAAACGCTTCCTATTCATATACCAATCCAAATGCCTCTTAAATATTGCAACTGTACCAGCCTCCACCACATCCTCTGGCAGCTCATTCCATACACGTACCACCCTCTGCATGAAAACGTTGCTCCTTAGGTCTCTTTTATATCTTTCCCCTCTCACCCTAAACCAATGCCCTCTAGTTCTGAACTCCCCGACCCTAGGGAAAAGACTTTGTCTACTTATCCTATCCATGCCCCTCATAATTTTGTAAACCTCTATAAGGACACCCCTCAGCCTCCGACGCTCCAGGGAAAACAGCCCCAGCCTGTTCAACATCTCCCTGTAGCTCAAATCCTCCAACCCTGGCAACATCCTTGTAAATCTTTTCCGAACCCTTTCAAATTTCACAGCATCTTTCCGATAGGAAGGAGACCAGAACTGCACGCAATATTCCAACAGTGGCCTAAGACCCGACATTACGTTGTCCCACATTGTATTCTGACTTGCATTAAAATTGACTGTCATTAGCACTGCTGCCTCACTGCGGCAGGAACCAGGTTCAATTCCAGCCTCGGGTGACTGTCTGTGTGGAAGTTGCACATTCTCCCCATGTCTGCATGGGTTTCCTCTGGATACTCTGGTTTCCTCCCACAATCCAATGGTATGAAGGTAAGGTGGATTGGCCATGTCAAATTTCTCGAAGTGTCTGGGGATGTACAGGCTAGATTGAATTAGCCAAGGGAAATACAAGGTTACTGGGATAGGGGCTGGGTGGAATACTCTTTGGAGGGTTAATATGGACTCGATGGGCCGAAGATAGGGATTCTGTGTTTGGGGTCCAGAAAAAACCCATTCACCACCCAGTGGCTGCCTATGTTTCCAGTTAGCTTTAGTCAATATTTTCCTCATATCCATGCAGTTACTTTATGTTGAGGATATCCACACTGCTCCTTCTCAAACTGAATGTTAAAGTCTAGCATCTTATTGCCAGTGTTGCCTACAGTCTCCTTTACTATGATGTTAATTAATCCTGCCTCATCGCCAATGACCAGAGTTTAAGCAGCCTACTTCCTGTTTGGCATGACAAAGTACGACTGTGAGAAAGTTTGATCTCCTTAACCCTCTCTGAACTCATCTTTATAGCTGTCAAAGCTAGCCAATAGTTCTGGTGACCACACTACCAGAAGGATGTGGATGCATTGGAGAGGGTACAGAAAAGGTTTACCAGGACGTTGCCTGGTAGGGGGGATTTTAGCAATGAAGAAAGGTTTGGATAGACTGGGTTTGTTCTCACTGGAATGCAGGAGGTTGAGGGGCAACCTGATCGAAGTTTATAAGATTCTGATTGGTGTGGATAGAGTGGAAGGTATGAGGCTTTTTCCCAGGGTGGACGGGCCAATTACAAGGGGACAGAAGTTCAAGATGCAAGGGAGGAAGCTTAAAAGAGACCTGTGAGGCAAGCTTTTCACACAAAGGGTAGTGAGTGCCTGGAGCACACTGCCAAAGGAGGTGGTGGAAGCAGACACAATAGCAGCATTCAAGAAGCACCTGGATGAATACATGAATAGGAAGGGAATAGAGGGATACAGATCCTATAAGTGAGGACACTTTTAGTATGGAAGGGCAAAATATATTGACTCAGATGAGACAGAATTTGTTAGCTTCATCTCAGAAGGTTCCTTGAAACGTTCTGTAGATAGTCCAACTGGGGTACAGGCCGTACCACACCTTGCAGTGGGGATAGAACCTGGCCAGCTGATTGAAGTTTCACTGAGGAAGCATTTTGGGAAGAGTGATCATAATTCTATAAGTTTTAAGATAAGCATGGATAAGAATAAGGCAGGTCTTTGCATGAAAAGTCTAAATTGTGGGAAGTCTAATTAGAATAGGATTAGGCAGAAACTGAAAAAAATTACTTTGGAGGTGGCTGTTTGAGGGTAAATCCACATCTGACACGTGGGAGTCTTTTAAATACAGGTTGATCAGAGGTCAGGACCAGCACGTTCATGTGAGGATGGCAGATAGGATTGAAAGATTTGGGAATCCTGGATGACAAGAGATATTGAAAGTTAGAAAGAAGCACATGAAAGGTTTAAGAAACTGAATTCAGACTCGGCCCTTGAAGAACATAAAGAAAGCAGGAAAGAGCTTTAACAAGGAGTTAAGGGAGGGCTAAAAGGGGCCATGGAATGTCCTTTGCAAGTAGGATCAAGGAGCATTTTATATTCACATTAGGAGCAAGGGGTAACTGGGGAAAGGATAGGTCCACTCAAGAACAAAGGAGGGAATTTATGCATGGAGCCAGAGGACGTGGATGAGGTCCTTAATGAATACTTTGTATTGGTATTCACCAGTCAGAAGGTAATGGCTACAGAGAAAAGGTTAGGGAGGGGTATGTTCATATTCTGAAGCATGTCAATATTAAGAAGGACGTACACCAACTGGAAAGTTGGGAAGAGAAATGACAGATGATAATCTGGACAAGTATGAGGTGATGCATTTTGGGAGGTCAAATGTGAGAGGAAAGTACACAGTAAATGGCAAGACCCTTAGGAGGACTGACATACAGAAGGATCTGGGGGTTCAAGTTCACAGCTCCCTGAAAGTGGCAACAAAAGTGGATAAGGTGGCAAATAAGTATATATCTCAGGGCATTGAGAATAAAAGTTGGTAAGCCATGTTGCAACTGTATAAAACTTCGGAGTATTGTGTGCAGTTCTGGTCACCATACTACAGGAAGGAAATGGAGGGGGTGAAAAAGAGATTTACCAGGATGTTGCCTGGATTGGAGTGTATTAGTTGTAAGGAGAGGTTGGACAAGCTTGGGTTGTTTTCGCTAGAGCATCAGAGGCCGAGGGGTAGAAGTCCATAAGATTATGGGAGGCGTGGATAGGGTGGATAGTCAGATACTCTTTTTACCCAGGTTGGAAATATCAAATACTATGGGGCATAGGTTTAAGGTGAGAGGGGGAAAATCTAAAGGAGATTCGCAGGGTAACCTTTTTTACACAGAGGGTGGTAGGTGACTGAAGCGTTCTTCCAGAGGAGGCGGTAGAAGCAGGTACAATAACAATGTTTAAGAGACATTTAGATAGGTACATGGATAGGCAGGGAATAGAATGATACAGACCATACACAGGCAGATGGGATTAGTTTAGAATATATCAGAATCGACACAGATATTTCTGAGCTGCACTGTTCTATGTTCTTTGCCACTCTATAGGAAGCATGAAATTATTGCAGGATCTTCTTTCAAGGTTCTTTTCCTTCTGAAATACTCGGTCTTACAGTGTGTTATTGTTAAGGGGCTTATAAACTGGTGAACACAAGTGACTTCCTCCCTGTGCTATTTCTTGTCTCAATCAAACTCATTCTGGATGTTGATATTCTGAAACCAAGGTCGTTACTCACCACTGTTCTGTAATCCTTAACTAACACAGCTACTCCATGACCTTTCCTACCTTCGTGCCTTCCAAACTGTCAGGAACCCTTGAATATTTAGGTTCTTTCCTTGGTCACCTTGCAACGAACTCTCCGAAATGGCGTGTTCATTCTTATTATTGCCCTGGGGATGGTAGTGAGTTGGCTTCTTGACCTGCTGCAGTGCTTCAGGGTGCACGGACCCCCACAGTGCCGACACTGAGAGACTGTCAGGTTTTGACCCAGCGACAGTGAAGGAATAATGACATTTTTTCCAGTTCAGGTTGGGGAATGGCTTGGAGGGGAAGTTGCAGCTGCTGGTGTTCCCATTATATTTACTGTCCTTGATGGAAGTGTTTGTGGGTTAGCAGAGTTAAAAAACACACAACACCAGGTTATAGTCCAACAGGTTTAATTGGAAGCACACTAGCTTTCAGAGCGACGCTCCTTCATCAGGTGATTGTGG
>NC_057727.1:63193317-63204497 GCF_004010195.1 Chiloscyllium plagiosum
GTGTGTGTGTGTGTAGTGAGTGCAGAATGTCTTAAGTCTGTGAGGGGGTGCATGTGTGGGAGTGTGTGTGTCTATAAGGGTGTCTGTGCTCATCTGTGTGTACCTGTCCGTGTGTATGAGAGAGTGTGTGTGTGTGTGTAGAAATATCTGTGTGTGTGTGTGTAGTGCAATGGTGATCACCTGTAATGTGACATGAATCCAAGGTCCCGTTTGAGGCCCTCCCTATGGGTACCGAACTTAGCTATCAGCCTCTGCTCAGCCACTTTCCTCTGCTGCTTGTCCCGAAATCTACCTTGGATGATGGTCACCCGAAGGTCCGAGGCTGAATGTCCTGAACCACTGAAGTGTTCCCCAACTGGGAGGGAACCCTCCTGTCTGTTGATTGTTGTGTGGGAAGGAGTTATTTGCAGTGCAGGGTGTGGGTGATAGACATTGTTGTTACTGAGCGTCAGTGATGGAGAGAGTGAATGCTTAAAGTGGTGGGGGTGGAGGGGGATGGGGGACCGAGCAAGGGGGTTGCTTTTACCAGGATGGCTTCAAACATCTTGAATGCAATTGGAGCTTCCCCCATCGAGGCAGTTGAGGGGGGGGGGGGGGGTGGGGTGGAATTCCATCACATTCCTGACTCGTAGCTGGTGGATGGGCTTTACAGAGTCAGGAAGTGAGTTATTCACCACAATATTCCCAGCCCCGACCCGCTCTGGTAACCACTGAGTTTATGTGGTGCATCTAGTTGAGTTTCTGGTCAATGGTAACCCCCCAGGATGTTGGTAGTGGGGGCTTCAGTGATGGTAACATCATTGAATGTCAAGAGGCAGTGGTTAGATTTTCTTCTATTGGAGATGGTCATTGCCTAGCATTTGTATGGCACAAATGTTAATTGTTCCCAATCAATTCAAGCCTATGTTTTGTCCTGGTCTTGCTGCACTTGTTGTTTCAATATCTGAGGAGTTGGGAAAAGCACAGAACATTACAAAATCATCAGTGAGCACCCCCACTACAACTTTCCTCTGGATTCTCATTGGCTCCAATTTTGCCAGAGCTCAGTGGTTTATACTGAGTTAATTGTGGGTGTCACTGGCTGAGTCAGCATTTATTGCCCATTTCTAATTGCCCAGAGGATAGTTAAGAGTTAACTATATTGCTGTGGGGGTGGAGTAACATCACTGAAGTTCAGCTGTGTTGTCTATGTTTTTTTGAAGGTAATGAGTGGTTCTGGTGGAACTCAAACTGAGTGTCAATGTGCAGGTTATTACTGCATTAGTGTAACGTTATAGCATTGTCCAACTTTGCTGATGATTAAGAGTCTCAGAGAATTGTTATCAGAAAGAGGCCATTCAGTCTATCTTGCCTGTACTGGCTCATCAAATGAGTAAGATGACTTTGGGCCAATCTCCTGCCTTTACCCCAATACCCTTGCACATTGTTTCTATTTAAATAATAATCCAATGCCCTCTCAAGAGAACACAGTGGCTCAGTGGTTAGCACTGCTGCCTCACAAAGTGGCAGGGACTTGGGTTTGATTCCACCTTTGGACTGTGAGGAGTTTGCATGTTCTCTCCATGTCTGTATGGGCTTCCTCCACGTGCTCTAGTTCCCTCCCACAGTCCAAAGATGTACAGGTTAGGTGGATTGGTCATGTTAAATTGTCCATAGTGCTCGGGGATGTGTCGGCTAGGTGGGTTATCCATGGTAAATGCAGGATTACAGAGATAGGGTAGGGGGTGGGACAGAGTGGGATGGTCTTTGGAATGTTGGTGAAGACTTGATGGGCCGAATGGCTGCTCCCACACAGTAGGGATTCTATGATTCAAATGTTTTGAATAAACCTGCCTTAATGTGAGGAGTTTTGTGTGTAAGGCAGATGGATTGAAAGTGTTGATTAATGCATGAAGATGTGAAATCGTTGTGATCACAAAGATATGGATTAGGAAGGGGCAGGACTGGCAGCTCAATATTCCAAGTTATGGAATCTTTGGGTGAAAGAAGGATGAATGTTTAAGAGAGATGTATCACAACATTAATGAAAGAGTCAATTATTGCAATAAGGAAGGATTATATCTTAGAAACCTCCTCAATTGAGGTTGTATGAGTAAAACTTAGAAACAGAAAAGGTGGTGACCTCTTTGCTGGGGTGTACTTCAGTCCCTAAACAGTCAGGAAGAAATAGACTTACAGATATGTCAGCAAACCTCACGGAAATGTAAACGAAATAGGGAGACAATAGTGGGCGATTACAACTTCTCCCAGTATTACCTGGTATGGACAAAGTGTGCAAGGCTTTGAGTGCGGAATTCTCAAAATGTGGGAGCTTTTTAATTCAGCATGTAGAAAGTCCTACAAGTGAAAGGTTGCTGTTGGAAGTAATCTAAGGGAACAAGACCAGGCAAGTGGTAAATGAGGCAGAGGGGGAATATTTCGGTGAACGTGACTATAATTTAGTAAAATTTAAGTTATATGGACAAAGACGGAGATGAAATGGAAATAAAAGTTCTGAATTGGGAGAAGGCCAATTTTAATAGGATAAGACAGGATCTGGCCCAAGTAATAACTAAGTTGCAGGAAACTGCACATCAGAGTATGACTATGAGAGGGAAAATGCACCATCTGAAAACGTCCTGCCCCATGTGTCTGTAATG
This sequence comes from Chiloscyllium plagiosum, assembly GCF_004010195.1. Taxonomy (NCBI): domain Eukaryota; kingdom Metazoa; phylum Chordata; class Chondrichthyes; order Orectolobiformes; family Hemiscylliidae; genus Chiloscyllium; species Chiloscyllium plagiosum. The sequence goes on from NC_057727.1 coordinate 63,195,957, forward strand.
GTGAATAGATTAATTTCTGTCTTTGTGCCACCACGTCACCCATCATATTGTTGGACATTTTGTGAATTCAGGTAAAGAGCTTTTTTCCTTTCTTTAAGCACTGTTACCTGAATGGAGTTTACTTACTGATGTACTGATTAATGGTAAACTCCTTGTCCAGTCACTGCTTATCATTAAGCCAAATCGCTATTAGATTAGATTACAGTGTGGAAACAGGCCCTTCGGCCCAACAAGTCCACACCGCCCCGCGAAGCGCAACCCAGACCCATACCCCTACATTTATCCCTTACCTAACACTACGGGCAATTTAGCATGGCCAATTCACCTGACCTGCACATCTTTGGACTGTGGGAGGAAACCGGAGCACCCGGAGGAAACCCACGCAGACACAGGGAGAACGTGCAAACTCCACACAGTCAGTCGCCTGAGGCGGGAATTGAACCCGGGTCTCAGGCGCTGTGAGGCAGCAGTGCTAACCACTGTGCCACCGTGCCGCCCTTATTGAACAATATAGGTTGCCGCTATATTGTTCAATTGTCTCAATGTTTCTCCTTGGATTCCTCAATCTCCTTCCATCTGAAGATTTCCATCTTGTTGTAGTGCTGATGAAAGGATGGAGCAAGATGGATTGAGTGGTTTGCAGATGATAAAGATTGGTAGAATGGTTAATAGCAAACAAGATGGTTGTAGGTTACAGGAAGATACGGTTGGGTTGTTCAGATGGGCAGACCAATGGCAGATGGTATTTAACCCCATTAAGGGCAATGTGATGCACTTTGGAAGAACAAACAAAATGAGGGAATATTTAATGAATGGGCAGGTCATTGGGTAGCTTAGAGGAAGGGGGAGCAAGTGGTAATTATTTGCAGATCCCTGAAATCAGGAGAGCATGTTAAGAAGGTATATGGGAGACCTGCTTTTATCTGGCATAGAGTATAACAGCAAGGAGGTAATGTTGGAGTTGTACAGTGTATTGGTCAGGCCACATCTGGAGTACTGTGTGCCAGTCACCTCACTACAGAAAGGATGTGAAAGTACTCATGGGGGTACAGAGGAGATTCACCAGGATATTACCTGGGATGGAGAAATTGAGTTGGAAGGAGAGACTTGGATTATTTTCTTTACAGCAGAGAGAATAAGGGGGGACATGATTGAGATGGATAGGATTATGAGGAGTGTGGGCAAGGTGAATAGAGAGCAACTGTTCCCTTTGGTTGAGGGGGCAATTATGAGAAGGCATAGTTTTAGGGTAAGGGGCTGAAAATTCAGGGAGCATTTGGGAAAAATTATTTTTCATTCAGAGAATGGTGGGAATCTGGAATGTACTGCCTGGGAAGTTAGTGGAGGCTGGAAACCTTACAACTTTATAAAATATTTGGATGAGTACTTCAAATATCATAACATTCAAGGGTATGGGATAAGTGCAGGAAATTGGGATTAGCGCACCTTTAGTGATAGTTATGTCGGTGCAGACTCGATGGACCGAAGGGCCTTTTCTGTGCTGTATGAATCTATAAATTCATGAATCTAGACATCAACTTATGCTCGGCCAGTCGAGTATACCAGCAGTTTCTATTTTCATAGGAGATTCTTATCATAGACCCACCCAGACCCATTCCCCTACCCTATACATTTCCGCTGACTAATGCACCTAACCTACACATCCCTGAACACTATGGATAATTTAGCACATCTTTGGACTGTGGGAGGAAACCAGAGCACCCAGGGGGAACCCACTGAGACATGGGGAGAATGTGCAAACTCCATACAGACAGTCGCTCAAGGCCAGGGTTTCAAAGGGATGGGTTTCAAAGGATGGTATGTTGTTGATAGGATTGGTCAGCTTACTCACACAAGATCTGTTCCCAGAGTGAGAAAGTTCTTCACTGACTCAGTCACTCCAATGAAGCTGTAAGGACTCATGTATATCTCTAGATTCAATGACCATACTCTTCATCATTGGGTGAAGACCATCGTCCTTGTAAGGTGCTGGGAAACAATGGGAGCTTTTCCGACTGAGGTTGCTAATTTTTGCAAGTTGAGAGATGTGGGGCAATAGTGGGAAAGTGAAACCGTGATGTCAGGCAGTCAGGATTTAAACTGAAGTTGAAAAGAGGAAGTGCTGGAGAAACTCAACGGGTCTGACAGCAACTGCGGAGAGAGACAAACAGATGTGATATTGAGTCTGATATGACTCTTCAGTTCTCAAGATTTGAAACGTCAACTGTTAATCTCTTCACTGATGCTGCCGTGACCACTGAGTTTCTCAACATTTCCTCTTCTTATTCTACGTTTCCAGGATCCACAGTGTCTTGCATTGAATGGAGTGGCTAGCTGGCAGGCCGAGTGATACCTTTGTGCATCGGGTGGTGGGAGGGCCTGTGCCATTTACTGCAGGCCTGCTGAGGCTGGCAGCAAGACGTGTGCCCCAGTGTGAAGCCTGTTGGCAATGCCCCACTATGTGAGCTGAGCGTGGCATGCAGGGCTGTCCCTACATCCCAGACCGTGACGGAGCAGTGAAAAAAGGCAGCAGTCAGAGCTTTGGGGTAAGTTGGGCACGGGGTGGGTCTGAGAGAGTCTTGGGGACATAGACCTTGATAACAGAAGCGACCAGGAGAGTGAGATTTCTTTTCTGAGAAGCAAGCTTTCGGAGTCTGGTTGGTACAGATAGAGTCAGAGTCATACAGCATGGAAACAGACCCTTCAGTCCAACACGGCCATACCTGCCAAGCTTCCCAAACTGAACAAGTCCTATTTGCCTGCATTTGGCCCATATCCCTTCAAACCTTTCCACTAGGTGTACCTGTCCAAACGTCTTTTAAATGTTGTCGCTATACCTGCATCCACCACTTCCTTTGGCAGTTCATTCCACACTCCTCTGCATGGAGATGTCGCCCCGTGGCCCCTTTTAGATCTTTCTCTCCTCACCTTGAAAACTTGTCCCCACAGTTTTGGACTCCCCAATCCAAGAGAAGATACCTTGGCTATTCACCTTATCCATTTTCCTCATGATTTTATAAACCTCTATAAAGTTACCCCTCAACCTCCTGGACTCTAGTGAAAAATGTCCCAGCATTTCCAGCCTCTCCTTTATAACTCAAACCCTCGAGTCCTGGAAACGCCTCAGTAGATGTTTTCCAAACCCCCTCCAGTTTAGTAGTATTGTTCCTGTATGTTCGGGGAATTTTTGTCCAGCCTGTTGGGTTGCCAAACAGCTGGCATCACTGGTTCAGGGATTTGGTTGAATGGTGAGGTACACTGACTCTCTTCTTTCCATATTGTGCCAGGTCGCCAACCTGCTGCGCTTGTTCCAGATCCCCCAGATCAGCTATGCCTCCACCAGCGCCAAACTGAGCGACAAGTCCCGCTACGATTACTTTGCGCGGACTGTGCCACCCGATTTCTACCAAGCGAAGGCCATGTCGGACATCCTTCGCTTTTTCAACTGGACGTACGTGTCCACTGTGGCGTCTGAGGGCGACTACGGCGAGACGGGCATCGAGGTGTTTGAGCAGGAGGCCCGTGCCAGGAACATCTGCATCGCCACCTCGGAGAAGGTGGGCCGCTCCATGGACCAGAAGAGCTACGACGGCGTCATCAAGGCCCTGGCGCAGAAGCCCAGCGCCCGCGTGGTGGTGCTCTTCACCAAGAGCGAAGACGCGCGGGAGCTGCTGACCGCCGCCCACCGGCTCAACTTCACCTTCACCTGGGTGGCCAGCGACGGCTGGGGCGCCCTGGAGAACGTGGTGCGGGGAAACGAGCAGGCGGCGCAGGGGGCCATCACCATCGAGCTGGCTGCCCACCCCATCGCCGAGTTCGCCGCGTACTTCGTCAACCTCCACCCGACCAACAACCACAGGAACGCCTGGTTCCGGGAGTTCTGGCAGCAGAGGTTCAACTGCAGCTTCCGCCAGCGGGAATGCACCAGCAACACGCTCAGGAAGGAGAACTACCAGCCAGAGTCCAAGATCATGTTCGTACTCAACGCCGTCTACGCCATGGCCCACGCCCTCCACAACATGCAGCAGGCACTCTGCCCGAACACCACCAAGCTCTGCGATAACATGAGGCCCCTGAATGGCAAGAGGTTTTACAAGGATTACATCATAAAGGTTCACTTTGATGGTAAATGCGCTCTTCCTTTGTACTTCGCTCCATTCCAGGGAAAGAAACGCTCACATCATAGCACGTGTCGCGACCTCAAAACCTGCCCAATGTGCGTGGCAGAACGTTGCAGCCAATTTGCCCGTAGCAAGGTCCCATGAGCAGCCCGGTGATAAATGATGAGCCAGTCCATGGTAGTGCTGTTCTCAGGATCGATATTGATCTGGACGGTCCCTCACCCTTCTTCAAGATAGTGTCCCAGGCGCTTCCACAACTCAGTTTTCCAAAAGGCAGCACATCCGTCAATGCAGCATTCTTTCAGTGCTCTGGCTGGGTGTCTTCAAGTCAAGCCTTGTTTGATTGTACCATTCCCTATCCTGGCCTGTTGATACTGTTTGACCAGAGCTTGAAACTGAGACTCGATCTCAGTTCCGGAGCACGGAACTGGTTCTCAGTGATGAAGGGCTTATGCCTGAAACATCGACTCTCCTGCTCCTCAGATGCTGCCTGACCTGCTGTGCTTTTCCAGTGCCACACTTTGCAACCGTGACTCACCAGGGCTGAGTGTGGGCTCTGGGACGGGCTCAATCACGAGTCAGAAAGAGACGGTTAAAATCTCAGTTATGAGAATACCAAAAAAGCCGGTACTTTGTTATGAGCTGTTATTATTACATTCTGATAAAGCATACAATGCTTAGAAGAAACAAATCTTAAAAAGATAAGCAGCAAGATTCCACGTATAAATTAAAATGCCATAACAAATCTTTATTATACAATCTTGAACAAAATGAACATATTCAACAATAACGAAATAATTCTATTTTGATCAGATAATTCAATGATTCTAAACAATATGCATCTAAATACGCAACAGAGACTCGAACATTCTACACTAACATGAGGCAAATGTGAGTTAGCAAACAAATTGTGAATGAACACAATACAGAGTGTAATTTAAATACAGATTCTACATTAAATGGCAAGTCAACAGACAAGACAGTTCCCATCCAGATGTTAGGGACACATTGGGTCATCACATCTCAATGGGTCATCACATTCTTCTTTTCAAAGGATTCCAAATCTTCATTTTTGAAGGCCTAAGTTAAGAATGCCCTCCAATCCTTTGCCGACGCAGAATGCCCAAGTGATTGCTTACAAATTGGTAGTTCAACCTCTGCTCCCGGGACAGAGATCCCCAGGATTCCTGAGAGGCTCACAAACAATAATTGCCAGCACGTTTCACTGACAGGCCCCTGAATTTTGCTAAATTCAAATCATAGGAGCATCAGAACAGGAGTAGGCCATTCAGTCCATCAGTCTTACCCCACCTTTCAAACAGATCAAGGCTGATCATCTACCTTGATGCCATTTTCCTGTAGTGGGCTGCATGGTGGCGCAGTGGTTAGCACTGCTGCCTCCCAGCGCCAGAGACCTGGATTCAATTCCCACCTCAGGTGACTCTCTGTGTGGAGTTTGCACATTCTCCCCATGTTTGCGTGGGTTTCCTCCAGGTACTCCAGTTTCCTCACACATTCCAAAAATGTGCAGGTTAGGTGAATTGGCCATGCTAAATTGCCCGTAGTGTTGGGTGTAGGGGAATGGATCTGGGTGGGTTGCGCTTTGGCTGGTTGGTGTGGACTTGTTGGGCCGAAGGGCCTGTTTCCACACTGTAAGTAATCTGTATTATTTCCACATCCCTTGATGTTATTATTCTCCAGAAATCTATTGACATTGGTCTTGAATGTGCTCAATGATTGAGCTTCCACAGCCTTTGAAGAGAGAGAATTCCAAAGATCTAGCACCCTCTGAGGAATGACATTCCTCCTCATTGTTATACTAAAGGGCTGCCCCTTATTCTGAGACTATGTTCCTTAGCTTTTGACTCACCAGCCGGGGGGAAACATCCCATCACCCATCACCCTATTTCAGTACAATAAACTCATTCTTTAAAACTCTAAAGAACACAGGCCGAGTCTCCTCAATCTGTCCTCATAGAACAATTAGCCTGGTCAACTTCCTCCGCACTCCCCCTGTGGCAAGCATATCCTTCCTTAGATAAGAAGACTAAAATTATACGCAATATATTACTTGAAGTCTCACCAAGGGTCTCTGAGATTGCAGCAAGAAATCTTTGCTTCTGTACTCAAGTCCCCTTGCAATGAAGGCCAGCATACCATTTGCCTTCCTTATTAATTGTTGCATCTGCATGCTAGCTTTTGGTAATTCATGAACATGGACACTTCAGGACTAATCAGACACTGACAGCTCCTAAGACCTTATTGTTTAACAAATGTCCTGCCTTTCAGTTTTTTTCTGCCAAAGTGGACAATTTCATCCTTATTTGCGTAGAATTCCAATAACCATGACATGTCCGTTCACGTAGCCATATTTGATTGAAGCCTTCCTGGATCTTCGTCATGACTTGTATTTCCAACTAGTTTAGTGGCATCAGCGAATTGGAAATATTGTAATTGGTCCCCACAGCTAAATCATTTAATGTAGATTGTGAACAGCACTAGCATGATCCTTGCGATGCCCTATTCATGACAGTCTGCTATCCTGAGAATGACTCGTTTATTCCTACTCTTTGCTTTCTATCTGTTAACCAATTCACGATACGTATATTATCTCCAATTCCATGCGCTCTAATTTTATTTACTGATCCCCTGTACATAATCTTGTCAAAAGCCTTCTGAAAATCCAAATACACCACATCCTCAAGTTCCCCTCCATCCATGTTGTAAGCAACATCCTTAAAAAGTCAAACAGATTTATAAAACATGATTTCCCTTTCATAACTTCATGTTAGCTTCATTCAATTTTGTTATAATTTTCTAAGTTTTCTAGTTATCATGTCCTGTAAAATAGATTATAACATTCCCTCACTTTAGACATCAATTAGACCTATCATTTTATATTCATCCCCTCTCTCTACTTAAATAGTTGGGTTACATTTGCTACCTTGTACTGTCCAAAATCCTATATAATTATGAAAGATAATCAACAATACATCCACTCACTCTACAGTCACGTCCTTCAACAATCTGAGATCCTTTGGTCGAGGGGATTTATCAATCCAATTTGTTTTTCAAGTACTATCTTTTTATTAATCACAATTTTTTTCAGTTCCTGAGTTACACCCATCTTTTCGTCTAGTATTTCTGAGATTTTCTGTGTCTTTTGGTGAAGACATAGGTCTACATTTAACCTCGTTAATCTTTTCCTTTGCACATACCCAAAGAAGCTTTTACAGTCCAGCTTTATGCTGCTCACTAGTTTGCATTCATATTCTCTTTCTTCTTTCTTTATCAGTATCCTAATCATCCTTTATTGAGTTCTAAATTATGTTCAATCCTCAGGCTTACTGTCTTTTTCTGACATCTTTAGAAACCTCTTACCTTGCCCAACCTTATCAATCAACTGCAGCTTGTGAGCTTCCTTCATCCCACTTTCAGCATTTGTGTTCCCAAGACTTTGTTTTAATACTATGCTTTTACAACACTATCGAGAGACCATTCCTGGGATTTCTCATGATCCCCGAGTGCCTGGTGGCCGCTAATTGGCGCATTCGGTGCTAGGCCTTACTTCTGCGTCAGCCCTGTTCCAGCTCCAAACTGTAACTAACTCCTTCCCCGGCAGGCATACAGATAAATTGAAACTTTCGAAAGGATCCCCTCCATCCCCAACTCCATGATGACATGGCTTGCTCTGATCAGTCCTTAACCTGATTTTTAGGTGAAGTTATTTTTTATTTGATCTGATGAAGAGACTTTTACAGCCTTTCAGGGACAACCGAATGCTTCAAACTAATTTAACTTTAACTCTCAAAATGATCTCTCTGGACAGTCATTACTGTAAGCAGTGTAGATGCAGGGTCTCAAGCCCAGAAAGTTCACCTCCTGTCTCTGATCGTTCCTTTCTGGTCGTTACCCTCAAACGTGACCCCAACCTTTTAAGTGCACTAGGCTTCAGGGAAGCTTGCAGTTCTCCCATTTTCTACTGTCAATCTTTAAATCCAAAAGCTAACCATGATGCGTTAAGCACACAAACCATGAATTAAACTTTGATGGCAGTGACCCTTCAAGCAGCTCACTTGGTAAGTTCACTGCCCACTGTGGAACTGACCCACATAGATCACAAACAATTGTCCAGTTTTGATCCCAGCTCTGTGTTGAGGAAGCTAAAAGTAACAGGTCCATCACAATGTGCCTGAGAACACTGGGGCTCGTGAGAAGGCAGGTTCAGCAGCTGTTTGGTTCATTAAAGCAAATGGTGAATAGAACGGGAGCCTCATATTTATTCACATCAACGGTTTAATTTAGACACACACTCTCTCTCTCACACACACACACACACACACAGACATACACATACACACACTCACACACACACTCTCTCACACACACACACACACACACACACACACTGACACACACA
>NC_057727.1:63205359-63208279 GCF_004010195.1 Chiloscyllium plagiosum
GAGGGGGGGAGGGGGAACAGAGAGGGGGGGAGGGGGAACAGAGAGGGGAGTCATCCTTAAAATTGGGGCCAGGCCATTCAGGGGGAAGATCAGAATGAAGAGATTCATTCCTGGGGACCTGAAAGTTCAGGAGGTCAGAGTCCAGTCAGGTCAGGGGACTCTTGAGAGCCGTACAACAAACTGGAGAGAGGAACTCCTCACAACCTCACACCATCTCCCCTCGCTCCGATCAGTCTCGACAAGTCAAACTGACAAACTAAGTAACAAAATTAAACAACGGAAGGACACTGACCACCATCTAAAATCACTTCCTGTGGCTGTCACAGATTTTAAGACCATGTTAAACTCACAAACTGAAGCCTGTTTGACAGAGTGTCTAAAGACTGTCTCCACACACTCCCATCTCTCTCTCTCTCACACACACACACTCTCACACACACATACACACACACTCCAGCAGCCTGCAGAAAATAGATGTCACCAGAAAGTGACACACTGATTAATACTCACCATCTCATTACAACAAATATCTAATCACTTTACAGTGAACACGATTTACTAATCCTGAATCTACTGCTGGAAAGTGCTGCAATTTTTGTCAAATAACCAATTCACACTGTCCCTCCGGCCTTGCTCCTGAGGAATGACCCAATGCGAGAGCATTGCTGAGTGGGAAATAGCACGTGGTCAAGCTTAGAAAGTGTGGCTGTGCTAAGGAGGTTATTCAAGCAGTGCCCAGGTGACACTGAATTGTAGAAGTATGTAAGTTGACAAAATGGTCAAGAGAACTAATTTGGGAGGGTTGAGATTCATTTCCAGACTAGATATTGTGATGACCTTTGCGTTTAATGTCGCAAGGACCCCATTCGCTCCAGGCTAATCTAGTGCCTGTGCGAGTCTGGGCCCAGCTGTCTCACTGGATTTCAGACACCTTCTCGATCTCTTCTCTCCCCAGCTCCTTTTCGCTTGGACGACACGGACAGTGAAATCCGGTTCGATCGATACGGAGATGGAATCGGCCGTTACAACATCTTCAACTTCCAGGCGAGGGGTGGGAGGTACGGCTATCAGAGGGTTGGCTACTGGGGTGAGGACCTCACCTTGAACACCAGCTTGATTGTCTGGGCCCAGTCGTCCATTCCGACATCGCAGTGCAGTGATCCCTGTGCCAAGAATGAAGCCAAGAGCATGCAGCGTGGAGATGTCTGTTGCTGGCTCTGTATCCCCTGCCAACCTTACGAGTTCCTCTATGATGAGTTCACCTGCATGGATTGTGGACCTGGGCGGTGGCCCACCGAGGATCTCAGCTCATGCTACGACCTTCCGGAAGAGTATATCAAATGGGAGGATGCTTGGGCTATCGGGCCCATCACCATTTCTTGCCTGGGCTTCATCTGCACCCTCTGTGTGTTCACGATCTTTGTGAAGAACAACAACACGCCGGTGGTGAAGGCTTCAGGGCGGGAGCTCTGCTACATCCTTCTCGTTGGGGTCCTGATGTCTTACAGCATGACCTTGATCTTCATTGCCAAGCCCTCGACCACGGTCTGCACTTTGCGCCGCCTCGGGCTGGGGTCCTCCTTCGCGGTCTGCTACTCGGCCCTCCTCACCAAGACTAACCGCATTGCGCGAATCTTCAATGGCGTGAGAGACGGCGCCCAGAGGCCGCGCTGCATCAGCCCAGCCTCCCAGGTGGGCATCTGCCTGGCATTGATTTCCTGCCAGCTGATTGTCGTCACGGTGTGGCTGGTGGTGGAGACGCCTGGCACCAGGAAGGAGACCACACCTGAGAAGAGGGACACGGTTACCCTCAAGTGCAACACCAAGGAGTCCAGCATGCTCACCTCCCTGACCTACACGGTGGTGCTCATCGTGCTGTGCACAGTGTATGCCTTCAAAACCAGGAAGTGCCCTGAGAATTTCAATGAGGCCAAGTTCATTGGCTTCACCATGTACACCACGTGCATCATCTGGCTTGCCTTCCTGCCTATCTTCTATGTCACCTCCTCTGACTATAGGGTAAGCAGCATCCTTTGTGGCTCCATTGTAAAGCAAGGTCCCCTTATGCCTTTGTAGAAGCCCTACAGGCCGTTCGGCCCATCGAGTCCACACTGACCTTCCAAACAGCATCCCAACCAGACCCACCACCCCTAATCGTATCTCTGTAACCCTGTATTCCCCATGGCTAACCCACCTAGCCTGCACATCCCTGGACAGTACGAGGCAATTTAGCATGGTCAATCCACCTAGACTGCACATCTTTGGATAGTGGGAGGAAACCGGAGCACCCGGAGGAAACCCACGCAGACACAGGGAGAATGTGTAAACTTTATGCAGACAGTCGCCTGAGGCTGGAATTGAACCTGGAGCTGTGAGGCAGCAGTGTTAGCCATTGAGTCACCGTGCCGTCCAATGACGTCCCCTAGTTAGAAATTCCTCCACGAGTGGAGACAACTCAACACCCACCCTGTCCTGCCCCCTCAAAGTCTTTAAATAGGATCACCACCTCATTCTGCTACTGTCTAACCATAAAACTCTAACCTGTTTAACCTTCCCTACTCAGCCACTCAGTGTGAATTTCTGATTTCGGACTTGAGTTCCCTCCACTCCATTCCTGAATCATGTCAGCCCTAGAGACAGTATATTCCTGTCAGGGTGAAAGGGAAGGCTGGTAGGTTTAGGGAATGCTGGATGACTAAAAAAATTGAGGATTTGGTTATGAAAAAGAAGGAAGCATATGTAAGGTATAGACAGGATAAATCAAGTGAATCCTTAGAAGAGTATAAAGGAAGTAGGAGTATACTTAAGAGGGAAATCAGAAGGGCAAAAAGGGGACATGAGATAGCTTTGGCAAATAGAATTAAGGAGAATCCAAAGGGTGTTTACAAATACATTAAGGACAAAAGGGTAACTAGGGAGA
>NC_057727.1:63209324-63263741 GCF_004010195.1 Chiloscyllium plagiosum
ATTTAAGAGGCATTTGGATGGGTATATGAATAGGAAGGGTTTGGAGGGATATGGGCCGGGTGCTGAGAGGTGGGACTAAGATTGGGTTGGGATATCTGGTCGGCATGGACGGGTTGGACCGAGGGGTCTGTTTCCATGTTGTACACCTAGATGTGGCTTCATTGCCAACTGGGAAAAGGTGGCTTTGGGATGTGGGTCAGTGAATGTCTGGTGGGACTAGATTGGGTTGGGATATCTGGTCGGCATGGACGGGTTGGACCGAGGGGTCTGTTTCCATGCTGTACATCTAGACGTGGCCTCATTGCCAACTGGGAAAAGGTGGCTTTGGGATGTGGGTCAGTGAATGTCTGGAATTGGTTTGAGACTGCCCAAGACGGTCTGCCATTGAATACTTCCATCACCTGTGCTGGGGGAGGTTTCAGCCCGTCTTCGGGAATCTAAAGGGGAGATGATGGTGTTTCATGCTGAGCTCCGTGCAGTGGTTTCAGACAGCTCACTGATTCCCCCTGCTGCTACCTCTGACCTCCGCTGCTTTATTTAGTTTCCACTGGCTCCTCCTCACAGTTCTGATTTAAATCTACCTTCACAGCTTCTCTGCACTTCCCCCACCTCCCCCCCCCCCCCCCCGCCAACACAGCCCACATCTCAACTCTCCATGTATGACCTATTGACATTTACGACCCAATCACCCCCATTACCCTTCCCTTCATGACTTGCCCTCCGCTCCTGCCTGTACCTGTGATCTGGACATGGTTACCTAACACCCACAAAGTTAAAATTTACAGTTGATGTGCACTTTTGTTTGTCAATTATATGAATGATTTAGCTGAGAGGAGGCATGTATTGTAAGTTTGCAGATGACACCAAAATTGGTGGTTTCGTGGACAGTGAAGAAGGTTAGCTAAGATTATGAAGAGATCTTGATCTTGATTGGGTCAACGGGCTGAAGAGTGGCAGATGGAGTTTAATTTGGATAAATGTGAGGAATTGCATTTTGGGAAAACAAGAACAGGACTTATACAATTAAAAGAAGGTCCTTGGGTGGTGTTGTAGAACAGAGAGACCTTGGGGTTCAGGTGCATAATTCTTTGAAATTTGCATCACATACAGACAGGGTGATTAAGAAGGCCTTTAGTGCGCTTCCCTTCATCATTCAGAGCTTTGAGTATAGGCGTTGGGAGGTTATGCTGAGGTTGTGCAAGGTGTTAGTGAGGCCTCTTCTGGAGTACTGCGTAAAGTTCTGGTTGCCTGGTTTTAAGAAGGATATTATTAAACAGGAGAGGGTTTCGAAAAACATTTACCAGGATATTGCCGGGAATGGAGGGTTTGAATCATAAGGAGAGGCTGGATAGGCTGGGACTTCTGTCCCTGCAGCGTCGGTGGCTGAGGAGTGACCTTATAGAGGTTTATAAAATCATGAGGGGTATAGATAAGGTGAATGGTAGATGTCTTTTCCTGAGGGAGGGGGATTTCAAGACTCAGGGATATATTTTTTAAGGTGAGAGGAGAAAGATTTAAAAAAGACATGAGGAGCAATTGTTTTACACAGAGAGTGGTTCAGGTGTGTAATGAACTTTCAGAGAAAATGGTGGATGCAAGTGCAGTTGCAACATTTAAAAGACATTTGGATAAGTACATGAATAAGAAAGGTTTAGAGGGATATGGACCAAGTATAGGCAGATGGGACTAGTTTAGTTTGGGATTATGGTCGAAATGGACTGGTTGGACTGAAGGGTTTGTTTTCGTGCTGTGTAATTCTGTGACTATGACTAGTTGACGCATCTTTCAGACAGATACTGTGTGAAGCGTGAAATGAGTACAATTCTCATCTCTTGAGCAGTGATCTTTACACCGGGTTACTCATCCAGCAAGAATCGCCAACATCACGGTAAATATTGTCGTCACAATGAGTCAGGTTTCGCTCTGCTGAAAACACAGCCTGTTGACATGTTGTTGGATTTCTGTAACTATAGCTCATTATTCCTCTTTGTTCTTACCCCTCTCTGACTCGATAATAACATGGGCTGGCAGATGAGCTGTTCATTTTGGGTGTAGTCCTTAAAGGAAGGCAGCAGTTGTGTGTCACTGAGTCATTTACCGCATCTGACATTTCACCTTAAAAGGGAAGATCTGGCCAGCTATCTATTTTTGCTTCTTTAATCTCAGAGTATGGCATTGATAAAGCTGGCACCTGTCGCCCGTTGCTGGCTTCCTGGGGATAAGGGTGTTTGTTTCCAGATGGAGACATGGTCTTAACTTGCTGAGGAGGGTGGGGGTTAAGAGTCAGTGACAACGATGAACCACTTCAGCCACATTTAATGTTCACATCTAATCTCTGTGAGTCACTCCAGCCAGTGCATTGCTCCAGAACTGCAGACACTGTTAGCAGAAGGCCACATCTGCACACAGCAGGATCCCACAAACATTGTTTCAATTGCGATTTCTTGATCAGCAGGGTTAGCAGTGACTCCCCATCCTCGATGAAGATGAGGTGAGCTGCCTTTGTGCCTTACAGACCGACAATACCGCTGGGAAGGGAATTCCAGGATTTTGAACCAGTGACACCGAGGGAATAGTGATACATTTTCCAAGTCAGGATGATGAGCGGCTTGGAGAGGAACTTGCAGGGGGTAGTGTTCCCATGTATCTGCTGCCCGAGTCCCTCTGGGTGGCATCCCGGAAGGCAACCCCAGTAACACCAGTGAATACCACCGACTGGTCTGACTCATCTTGTATACTTCAAAATGGAATTCCAGTGTGACCAGGACACCCATTTCCCATGTTGTTTGAGAGGCTGGTGCTTCTCATTTCGAAAGTGATAAGTTTCTATCTCCATGGAGATGGGCCTGGCTTTGGTTGAGCATTGACTCTTTCATGGGGAGAAAACGCTGGTGAAATGTGTGTGGGGCTTTGGGTGTGCAGTAGCATCTGAAGGTGGGTCGTTTGTTTTTGGATCTCACTCAGTCTGTATTGTCTGTCTCCCCTCCTTGCAGGTCCAAACCACCACCATGTGTATCTCCGTCAGCCTGAGTGGCTCAGTTGTGTTGGGATGTCTGTTTGCCCCGAAAGTCCACATCATTCTCTTCCAGCCTCAGAAAAATGTGGTGACTCATCGCGTGACCACCAGCCGCTTCAGTGTGACTGGCTCGGGGACTGCCCACTCCCACGGTGAGTGCCACCCTGCACCACGGCTGAGCTTCCAAGATCACCTCCTTCATCCTTCACATAAATCTTTCCTTTCTGCTTCCTTCCTTCCTTCCTTCCTGTTCCCTGTTACTGGCTTTGTGTTGCAGAGTTTGGTCCCTAGATCTACTCATCTTCACACCTGAGTGACCAAGTGAAACATGTGGGCAGTGGAGGAGGAGGCACAGCAATGAGTCTGATCCCCCTTTCCCTTCTCCATAAGGCTGGGTGGAGGGCACTGAAGACAACTGTGAATCCCCTTTGCACCGTGTGCCCAAAGCAGGCATAGATACAAGGCCAAATGTCCGAGCATGTGGACTCCAGTAGATGTTGAGACAGTGGTGGTGGCATTGTGCCATCTGCAAGTATTGATGGACACCCAGCAACAATCCATTGAGGGGGTTAGGGATGGGCGCTGGAAGGAGCTTCTATGTTTGATTGCTAATGGCTACGAAGGTCAGCCCTTGAGAGGCTGGAGCCATGGATGAAGCTGCCAAGTGAAGTTGTGAGTTATTGCTTTTGGCAATGGCATAGATTGCCAAGCTGCAGTGGGTAATCATGGAACACCCCCACAGGAGATGTCACTGAAACATAGGTACATAAGAAATAGGAGCAGGAGTAGGCTATTTGGCCCATCGAGCCTCCTATCCCGTTTGAACAGTTCTTTTCCCTAAGCACCATGTTCCTCCACTATCCCCACATTGTCATTAGTCACCTGAAACCTCTCAATTTTGGTCTTGAGTGATTGAACTCTGGGGTAGGAAGTTCCAAAGAATGACCACCTCTGATTGAGGAAATACCTCTTCAGTTTGGTCCCAACAAACCAGCCAAGGGCGAAAGATCTTTCCCACACCTCCCAGTCACACCCCACCAGAATTTTGCAAGCTTACAATGAGATAATGGGACAACACTGCTCAGCTAAACTTGTGATTCCATTTTGCAGTTTCCGCTGCACACCATGTGCCGACTGTATGCAATGGACGAGAAATCGTGGACTCCACAACTTCATCGTTATGAGGACAGGACAGAGAGAGCTGCTTCCCTGCCACTAACACCACCCATTGTGCTGTGTAACCCACTCCTCCCCACATACACCCTTCACCGTGACTCCTCCACAGATGTGCACAAAGTTAAGGTCTTTCTGTGGCAAAACCAACCATTACATTCAATGTATAAAAGGAGGTTTTTACTAAGTAGACTTCTTGTGAATTAGTACGTGCTCTTGTAACTAATGTAAATAAAGTGTCTTTTTTTTTAATGAATATTGTAACCTAGTCACTGATAACTAGTTCTAAACTAGTGTCAAGTCAGTGGAGTCATTAGGAGGAAATATTAACAAGTCGATCCCCAAAATATAAGACATTCTGGCAGCTAATAGATTCCTAGTGACTCCCTGATATTAAAATAAATTGTCTGTGATTTATTTTTATGAAGATTCTAGCCCCCTGCTCCCTCCTTCACCTTGCCCACTCTCTTGCTCTCTCTCCTGAGATGGCTGACTTGGTCGCACTTTACATTGGCTGAATTCTCCCACTCTGTCCCTGGGTCAGTGGGATCTCTCAGGTTTTCCACTCACGATGAGTCGCAGTCTCCTTTTCTGTTGCGATGACAGAATGTTTGAAGTATTCAAATGGCTTTGATCATATTGATAGTGAGAAGCCATTTTCATTGGCGTGAGGAGAGTCAGTGACCAGAATATAAGTGCCAAGTAAAATTAGAGTCCCAAGGCTTGTGATGAGGAGAAAACATTTCTCCTCATCAGGAATCCACTTCTTAAATAGGTGGTGGAACTAACCTTCCAAAGGGAGATAATGAAAGGGGAAAGCATTGCAAGTCAATGGGGAAAAGAGCAGGTGAGCGGGACCAATTGGAGATGATGGGCTGAATGGTCTCAGTGCTTGGAGGTTCTATGATTTTGTAGGAAATCCTCTAATTCTGGGTGAAAATCACCATCCTTGGGCCTTGGCAACTCTTGTTGGGAGTCACTATGTCATTGCTAATCACTCTCCCGCCAAGAAGCCAGTCTTGATGACCCCTGATGGTGAGTGGTGCTGGGATCTACCCAGGGCTAGCAGCACAACTGCCTCTCATTTGATGTACAAACACTGTGGACTTGACACCAGGACGAACCCACCGGGGGCTGGCACAGCCACCTTGGCAGCTGCTTACCTTTCCCCAGCCCCGGATAATTCTTGTTCCTCCTTCGCCTGCTGATAAGAGATGAAGTGGTGTACTACACCGAACAAACCATAGCTTCATACCATGCAGCAAAAAAAGAGGCCACTCATTCCATATTGTTAGCACCAGCTCATTCTCAAAGAGCTGTCCAATTAATATGCTGCCCTCCTTCCCCATTCCTTTATAAATCTTTCCTTTCCAAGTATTTATTTAATTCCCTTTTCAACGTCCCCATAATAAATTCTATTCAGGTAATCTTCCAATGACCTCTTGAATGCTTTGATTCTCTGACCACAACACCATATTTCAGAGCACAATTTTTTTGACCAATAGCAAGTAGGGGATAGTGGATGTATTGGCCAATGGATACAATCCTGAAGCAGGGCCATTGGCCATGTTAGCTCTATCTCTCTCCCCACATGCTTTCAAATCTGCTGAGCTCTCAAGTATCTTTGTTTCTACTTTTTTACTGGTGGCACGGTTACTCAATAAGTTAGCACTGCTGCTTCACAGCCGCAGGGGCCCGGGTTTAATTCCAGCCTTGGTCGATTGTCTATGTGGAGTCTGCACATTTTCTCTGTGTCTGTGTGAGTTTCCTCCAGTTTCCTCCTACAGTCCAAAGACGAGCAGGTTAGGTGGATTGGGCCGAGGTAAATAGAGATTGCAGGGATGGGGTGGGTCTGGGTGGGATGTTCTTCAGAGGGTTGGTGCAGACCCAGTGGTCTGAATGGTCCGTTTCTGCACTGTAGGGATTCTATGAAGATGATTGGCACACAACTTGTGAAGAATATGTTTTGCATCTTTTGTGTTAAGAGAACATAGGTGCAGTGAGACCTGAGCATTGCTGGTATTGTGTTGATTGTTTAATTGCTCAGTTTGGTCCCTAATGTGACAATAGCCAGTAATTGTAAGATCTATTGGACCATAGTACTGCTTACTCATTACAGAGAGAAGGCAGGCGGTGCTTCACCTGAAGTGCTCCGTCAGAATTGTACAGGTCTGCTATCATGTTGTTTGTTTATATTTAAAGCAGTGTTCGGGGTGGTCCAGGTGACTCAGTGAATACAGCATAAATTGTTTATTACAAATCTGAGAGAAATTTCAAATGATTAAGAGTAAGGAAAGCACAGTAAGGAACGCATGTTTAACATTGGCTATGGAGTCCAGCAAGATTAGGGAAAGCAGTGTGGTCAGGGAGATTGAAGACACTTGAAAACTTTTTTAGTTTGAATAGCTGACATTCCAAACAGAAAGCTTTAGAGGAGATGCTATTAGCTCCCCATAGTATATACAACTTTGCAACCTTAGTGGTCAGTAACATACATTGTTAATATCTCGCTCCTCTTTTCCTGACTGTGAGAATGAAGTGTTATTTCAGAAGTTTTACTTTCAAAAGAATTCACAAAAATCAAATTTCTATCAAAATGCTGTGTGGGGAACAGGAAGTCAGAGACAGTCTGATTTTCAAATACTCTAAGGAGATAAAAGGATATCAGAAAGGCCAGACTAATTAAGGAAATCAGAAGGCAGGACGTTAATGAGACTGGGGACAACAGAGTGAGCAGGGAGACCACTCATCCAGATGTGCTATCATCCAGGCAGAGACGGAAAACACCCAGGATCTACCTTAACCCCTGTCTCTGGCTTCCTCCGCTATCTCCCCATTGTCAGCACTGGATCATCAGCAATCTCCTCCAATCAAATACTGAGCTCACTGCCAGCACAGATCAAAGATTTGCAATGGCAATGTTTACAGCAAAGGAGACCAGACAAGTAAAGAAGGAGAAAAGTGAAGGCTCTGCAAAATACGGAATGGGTTGGTGGGATCTGACAGAAACAAGCCCCTCTCAGCAATGACAAAACATGAGGCAGCCATCCATAAAAACTACAGGGACCATCCAACAAATTATCCTTCTCCAGGACAACCCCACTGGAACAAGCTGCCAATGGAGATAGTCATAACTCCAACTCTTGAAATCTCCACAAGCCATCTTTAGGTTTTGGTTACAGTTTGCATTGTCAGGGTGACAACCTCAGTGAGTGAAAACACATGGAACTGTTGGTGGAATATAGATATTGGTCTGTGACCCTGATCAAACAAGCTCTTTTGTTCCCTAGCCAACCACATCCCCCAGCCCCCCCCCCCCACGCCCCCAACGGGTTCTTCCCACTCCTTGGCAACCGTCTGCCTGGACCAAACTCTCTACTGCGTGATATTCAACCTCGAGCTGAATTTCCAACATCCCTCCCCCGGCACTAAGTTTCAACCTTTGTAACGTGCTGTGACTCCAGCCCTGCCTCAGCTTCTCTCCTGCTCTATTCCCCCTAGCCTTCCAATATGTCCCTGACAGCTTCCCAAGTTCCATTCAAAGCCAGAGTAAGATCATCCAAACCTCTGTCACTATATCCTAATGCTCAGCCACTCCCATTCCTCTGTTGGTCTTACAGCTTGCTGACCTGCATGGGCTCTTAGTTAAATAACATCTTGGTTTTTTGACATATCTTATCCTTGTTTGCAAAGTCTCCACGGTCCCTGGCTTCACTATCTCTGCAGAGGTCTCCCAATTCTGTCCTCTAAAGGGCTCTATGTTCTGAAATTCTCTCCCTAAATTGTTCCACCTCTTCTGCCTCACATCCTCTCCCTTTTAAGTCACTAATTCAATCTTTAGCTAATGTTTCGGATATCTGCCAATCACCTTAGTGAGATTCCATGTTGAATTTGGCTCAGTCACGCTCTTGAAACACTTCAGGGAGTCTCACTCAGTTACTGCCTCTGAAGACACAAGTTATTGTTGACATGAAAGAGATCGGGGACCTTAGTGTCACCAAGGAGACTGACCCAGTGAGCATATCGGTGTTGCACAGATTCTCAAAGGGCCCGATGCCACCCAGATAGACCATGGGAATTAATCTCTTCGAAAAACCACTTCACATCCTTCTTTTTCAGACCCAATACCCGCCATACACTCTGGTAGCAACTGTTCTGCACGAAACGAGTGCCAACATAGAGTAAGGGATGGACAGCCAGACGATCGGGTGATAAGGAAGCTCTTCATTCACAGTGTTGTGAGTCTTTGGAATTTTCTTCCCCAGAGGAACGTGACTGTTTGGTCAACGAATATATTCAAGACTGAATTAGATCCCGAGTTTGTGGGACTGAGCCAGTGAGCAGTATAAGGGATAGGGTGGGAATGTGAAGTCGAGGTGGAAGTTTAGCACAATGGGCCAAATGGCTCCTGCGATCTTATCAAAATTGCTGCTCTTTAAATGGTGCTAGCCGACTAAAGCACACGGGCAGTTCAGTGGGACTCTGCATAATGTCTTGTTTTGCAAGATCACTTGCAATGAGCTGTCAGCCATGTCTCATTGTAAAGAACTCAGCACTGTAATCTCAGAAAGCTGTGTGCATAGTCCCTGCTCCAGGCATCTGAGCACATCATTGAGGCTGATACTGCAGGGCAGAGTGTTATACAAACTCAGTTTTCAGGCTGAGATAGATTTTTAATTGAAGGAATCAAAGGTTAGAGAGAAAAGGCAGGAAAGTGGAGTTAGGGTTGTTGGATCAGTTTATCAGGCACTGGATGGCAGAGATGGGCTAAATGGCCTCCAATGTTCCATGCAGTGCAGAGTGAGTGCTGCATTACTGAAGGCGCTGTTTCTTTATTGTTACATTAAACCGAAGCCCTTACTCCTCTCTCAGTACAGACGACACGACCTGAAGAATGGGAAGGGTTTTACTCAATGCCCTGACATTGGATCATGTTTTTCATTGTTACGCCTTGACGCTAGTCCTTCACAAAGGAGTTGCAGTGTTTTCTTACACTCAGCTCAAATTTCCATCAGCTGCTGCTGGCTTTGGGTGGTGAAAGGTACTAGAGCAATGCAGGCCTGCACTGGAGTTTGAAACGAGAAATTGGCAAGTCAGGTTGTAGAGGGTGATTGAATTCAGAATGAGGCTGAGAAATGAGAAAGTGACCAACTTGTGACTGACCAGGATGATGGAGTAAACACACGCCAGGCTGTTCAAGTAAATTACAGGCACTGAGGAGAACTGGGTTAAAATAAAAACACCAAAGAACGTCAAACACAACATGATGTGCAGGGGCATTAAGATCAGCATGACAAAGACACAAAGGGGCTTAGGCCATCAGTGTGCCAGTATAGCAGTACAGACACTGGAATAGTTAGGTAGATGAAGGTAGCACAGTCAGGCATCAGTGCTTGCAGTGTTCCCAAGACATCAGAGTTCCAGAATCAGCCCAGGAGCTTTCAAACACATCCTGTTGTAGAGTGTGTGTGGAACGTTCCCTGTAAAAGTTTTCAATTTGTACTGAATCAGTGCTGAATGTTTTATTGGAAATCTTCAAGGTGTTTAGTGTTTTTTTTATGAAGCTGAATTCATATTTTGTAAGTATTTCAAAGCGAAGGTGCTGAATAAAATCCAGGCAGAGAAAACAAAACCCTCTTGGTGCTGATTTCTCCTGCTCTCTCTACACACTGAAATCACATGCAATTACATTGAGGTCAAACAGTGGAGCTATTGTCTATTGATCACTTATCAATGGCTTATGAAGAATTGGGCATGTATAACTAATAACCTTATTTGTGGCAATCACTAGCATAACAATTAAAGATATTTTCATGATCATCAGGTGGATTAAGGTTTGGACTTTATAACAAATGCATTCATGGGATGTAGGCATCACTGGCTAGACAAACATTTACTGCCCATCCTATTGCTAACTTTTTAATTATTAAGAGTTATGGAGAACGGGCAGACAAGTGGAGTTGAGATTGAGATGAGATCAGCCCTGATCGTATTAAATGATAAAACAGGCTTGAGGGGCTGAATGGTCTATCCCAGCACCTACCTCCCCAATTGCACAGAGGGTAGTTAAGAGTTAACCACATTGCTATGGGTCTGGAGTCACATGTCAGGCCAGACCAGGTAAGGACGGCAGATTTCCTTCCTTAAAGGACATTAGTGAACCAGTTTTACAATAATCAACAATGATTGCGTGGTTGGCATTATTCCAGATTTAATTGAGTGCAAATTTTTTTCATCTGGCATGGTGGTGTTGAACCCATTGGGACATCAGCCTGGGGTTCTGGGTTACTAATACAGTGACGTTAGCATTACACCACCAGCTTAGTATTAGAATCAAAATGGAAGCACTGAGAGAACAATGCGTCATCTGAAATGTTTTGAAAATTGATTGAGTGGTTGAAGATGGAGATTGGGAGATGGATTGTTGAGTCTGTACATCCATCTTAACAGCTGATCTAAGGCAGAAGTTTACCTAGGACTAGAATATTACAGACTATCATGGATTAAAGAGTGGGCAAAACAGAGTTTGACCTGGGGAATGTGAGCTATGGTTCACTTTGAAAACAAGAATGAAAATTGGATTATTTTCCAAATTCTGGGAGGGCAGAAGGAGCACAAATATTCGGAGTTGGGAAAGCTGCCCCACAACGTACAAACAAACGATCAGAAAAAGCGAATAAGATGTTGGATTTCATTTAAAGTGGGCTGGAATATGGAAAGGAAAGAGAAAATGAAAAAATGGTGAGGTCAGACTGTATAAACTTGGTTAATGAATAATTGAATTGTTCCACTCTCTATTTAGATGCATTCTCAACGCAAATATAAATCAGTGAAAGCTCCTGATGTTTATTACTCAGGAGGTAACAAAACAGTAAAACCCAAGTCATTGCAAAAACATACAATATACATACGCCTGAGGAAGTAATAAGTCAAATGCACTGACAGATGGTTATTCTGCTTGCACCATGTGTTGTTTCTTTTCTGGTGAAATTAAACCAGAAGAAAAAAATAGAAATCAGTGCAATGCATTGTCAACAATTACTGAAACAAACAATTTAAATGTTGAAATGTTTGGCCATGAATTGAATGGAGGGGAAAGTACACAGTTGCCTCACACAAAGGAAACAACTGCCAAAAGCAGCCCCATGTTTCAGGGCAGTCAGCCTTATCTATTGGGTGGCATGGTGGCACAGTGGTTAGCACTGCTGCCTCACAGCGCCATTGACCCGGGTTCAATTCCCGCCTCAGGTGACTCTCTGTGTGGAGTTTGTACATTCTCCCTGTGTCTGTGGGTTTCCTCCGGGTGCTCCGGTTTCCTCCCAAGTAGGTTAGCTGAATTGGCCATGCCAAATTGCCCGTAGTGTTAGGTGTAGGGGAATGGGTCCGGGTGGGTTGTGCTTCGGCGAGTCGGTGTGGACTTGTTGGGCCGAAGGGCCTGTTTCCACACTGTAAGTAATCTAATCTAATCTGCAGTAGAGGGAAAGGTTTCTGTTCAAGTGTCAAAAACAATTGCATCAGCTTCACGGAAACTATTTCTGGGGATTGGGCATGTATCACATTTCAATAAGATTGAAGCAAAAGATGCCTCCCTCAGTTAGGCATTCATAAATAGGACTTTTCATTTGCAAATGACAACCTACATTATAATTGCTGGATCAACTTCCCATAGATACTCAGTTGTGAACCACTAATGTACAATCAAACTCAACTAGATGTGATGGGCGTGCACAGAACAGGCAACAACGTTTCCTGATGAAGGGCTTTTGCCCGAAACGTCGATTTCTCCTCAGATGCTGCCTGACCTGCTGTGCTTTTCCAGCGCCACTCTAATCTTGATTTACAGCAGAGGGTCCTAGTCTGTTGAATGAACACGAGGAAATAAACAATTCTCAGGTGAAGGAGCTTTAGAACAATGTAGAGAGGTAAGCTGTAAATACTGTTCAATTTTAATACAGTCATAGAGATGTACAGCACAGAGACAAACCCTTCGGTCCAACTTGTGCATGCTGATCAGATACCCCAAATTAATCTAGTCCCATTTGCCAGCATTTGGCCCATATTCCTCTAAAGAACATAAGAATATAAGACAAAGGAGCAGGAGTAGGCCATCTGGCCTATCAAGTCTGCTCCATCATTCAATATGATCCTGGCTGGTCTTTTCATGGACTCAGCTCCACTTCCCTGCCCTCTCACCCGAACCCTTAATTCCTTTCCTGTTCAAAAATCTACTGCTGCCTTAAAAACATTCAACAAGCTAGTCTCTACTGCTTCACTGGGCAGGGAATTCCACAGGTTCACAACCGTTTGGGTGAAGAAGCTCCTTTTCAACTCAGCCTGAAATTTACTTCCCCTTATTTTGAAGGTACACCCCTTAGTTTTAGTTTCACAACCTGTCTGCTTCAATCCTATCTATTCCCTTCATCATTTATATGTTTCTGTAAGATTCCCCTCATTCTTCTAAATTCCAGTGAGTACAGTCCCTGCCTACTCTATCTCTCTTCATATGGCAACCTTCACAATTCTGGAATCAACCTAGTGAACCTCCCGTACATCCCTCTAGTGCCAAGACATCTTTTCTCAAGTAAGGAGACCAAAACTGTACACAGTACACCAGGTGTGGCCTCACCAGCTGCAGCACAACCTTCCTATTCATGCACCTATCCAAATGGCTTTTAAATGTTGTAACTGAACCAGCCTCCACCAAATCCTCTGGCAGCATATTTCATACATGCAACACCCTCTGCATGAAAAAGTTGCCCCTTAGGTCACTTTTACATTTTTCTTCTCTCACCCTAAACATATGCCCTCTAGTTTTAGACTCCCCTACCTTGGGGAAAAGACCTTGTCTATTTATCCATTCCATGCCCCTCATGATTTTATAAACCTCTGTAAGGTCACCCCTCAGCCCCTGACGTTCCAGGGAAAATAGCCCCAAGTTTTTCAGCCTCTCCCTATAGCACAAACCCTCCAATCCTGGGCAACATCCTTACAAATCTTTTCTGAACCCTTTCAAGTTTCACAACATTTTTCCTATATCAGGGAGACCAGAATTGAATGCAATATTCTAAAAGTGGCTTAATGAATGTCCTGTACAAAAGGAACATGACCCCCCAAATCCTGTACTCAGTGCACTGACCAATAAAGGCAAGCGTACAAAATGCCTTCTTCACTATCCTGTCTACCTGTGACTCCATTTTAAAGGAACCAAGAACCTGCACTCCAAGCTCTCTTTGCTTGGCAACACTCCCTGGGACCTTACTATTAAGTGTTTAAGTATTGTCCTGATTTGCCCTAATACAATGCAGCACCTCATATTTTTCTAAATTAAACTCCATCTGCCCCTCCTCAGTCTATTTGCTCATCTGATCAAGGTCCTGATATACTCTGGGATAACCTTTTTCACTGTCCACTACATCACCAATTTTGGTGTCATCTGCATACTTACTAACTGTACCTCATACTTTCACATCTAAATCATTTATATAAATGACAAAAAACAGTGGACTCAGCACCAATCCTTGTGGCACATCGCTGGTCACAAGTCTCCAGTCTGAAAAGCAACCCTCCACCACCATCTTCCATTTCCTACCTACAAGCCAATTTTGTATCCAAATGCATAGCTCTCCCTGTATTCCATGTGATCTAACCTTGTTAACTAGTCTACCATGTGGAACCTTGTTGGATGCTTAATGAAGTCTATATAGATAATGTCCACCGTCCTACCTTCGTAAATCTTCTTTATCGCTTCTTCAAAAATCAAACTAGTGAGACACGATTTCCCACGCACAAAACCATGTTGACTATCCTTAATCAGTCCTTGCTTTTCTAAATACACACAAATCCTGTCCCTCAGAATCCCCTCCAACAACTAATGAACCACTGGCATCAGGCTCAACAGTTTATAGTTCCCTGGCTTTTCCTTGCCATGTTTCTTTAATAATTGCACCACGTTGTCCAACCTCCAGTCTTCTGGCACCTCACCCGTGGGTATCAATGACACAAATATCTCAGCAAGAGGCCCAACAATCACTTCCCTACCTTTCCCCACAATGTTCTGGGATACACCTGAAGAGGTTACAGGGATCTTTCCACTTGTATGCACTTTAAGACATCCAGCATGTCCTCTTCCTCTATAATATGGACACTTTTCAAGATCTAATTGACACGGTAGAGGAATAAATGAATAGAGAAAATAAAAGAATTGTAATTTGCCTGTTCAGTAAACCGTCTCCTATGATTGATAACAGGCATTTATGAAATCCATGGACAATGAATTGTTCACAAGTAGTACTGTATACCTTGCTTGAATTCCAAAGTCACTGGTGAATGAAGACACTTGCAGCAGAATTCTCAGAATATTTGCTTATTTCATACAGACTGGGGTTCTTTGCTCAGAACCTTCAACAATTCAATAACTTGAGACAAACTCGAATTAATACTTATTTCTCCAGACCTCACAGCGTGTCTTTCCCTTGCAGTTGACCATCCAAAATCTTTCAGTCTTTCCCTGGATTGCAGATAGTTTCATTTGTGATCAGTTTTATGTTGCTTTCCAGTCCATTCAAGAAAATCTCCAGGCCCAGCTCCTTTGCTCCACCAGAGTAAGGGGTTGCTCCCCAACATCCTGAACTCCTTTAGGACATTTTGTTTTTGCAATGAAGCTGACTTCCTCAGTTTCTAAAAAAGCCCACCCCTTTAATGAACTGCAAGACTTTAAATATGACAATTTCTCGTTTAAATGGTTCTGGCAGATTCAGAAACTGTGTACCCCTCAGCCTATGTCTGTTAACATTATTGGATTGAATATTATGCACTGTATAATTTTCAGAAAGCCAGGTAGTGAAGGAGCAAACAGAGGCCAAACTTTACAGACTTTTACGAGCTTTTATTTACAATGATGCAAAGTACAAATTCCAAACTAAATCTCCATTTTTTTCACTATTTTTCTTTTATTTTTCCATCTTTTGTTTTGTAACTGTGAGTTGAAATTAAGTATGGAACCTTGAACTTTGAACAGCAGCTTGTTTAAAAAGAGAATGAAGACAGATGTTTCGTGCTTAGAACTGGCCTGGAAAACTAATGCAAATTACTGATCTAAGGACACTGTAGTTGAATTAGCACTGAGCGGTGATTATGCTCAGGGCTGGCAAAGAACCCCAGTCTGTATGAAATAAGCAAATATTTTGAGAATTCTGTTGAAAATGTTTGCATTCACCAGTGACTTTGGAATTCAAACAAGGTATATAGCACTACTTGTGAACAATTCACTGTCCAAGGATTTCATAAACGTCTGCTATCAATCATTGGAGACAGTTATTGAACATGCAACTTACAATTCTTTTATTTTCTCTAATCATTTATTCCTCTACTGTGTCAATTAGATAGGACGCTGAGCTGCCTTGCTATGCATGGGTCCTCTACCATGCACAGCTCCCCTATTGTGCATAGCTGCCCTACAGTGCAGAGCTGCTCTCCCATTCACAACTACGCTACCATGCACAGCTCCCCTACAATGCACACATGTCCTACCATGCACAGCTCCGTCCATGCAAGTTCCCCTACCATGCACAGCTGGACTAACATGCAGAGCTTTCCTAACATGCAGAACTACTCCACTATGGACTGCTCTTACAATGCATAACTGTTTTAACATGCTCAGCTCTTCTACAATGCACAACTGCCCCCCCATGCACAGCTGCTCTATCATGCAGAGTTGCCACACCATGCACTGCTGTCTAACCATGCAAAACACCCCTCCCATGCATAGCTTCCCAAGCATGCACACTTCCCCTATCATGCACAGCTTGTACTTTCATGCACAGCACCCTTACTATACACAACTGCCTTACCATGCACAGCACGTCAACCACGCACAGGTCCCCCTCCATGCATAGCTCCTGACCATGCACAGCTGCCCTGCCATGCACAGCTCTCCTATGGAAATTCAAGGAGAACACAACTTATGGCAAGGGCAAGGCTTCAGGAAAGTAACAGAGGCTCCCCAAAGACTCCGATCTGCTACAGCCCAAGATCAAATTCAAATCCTCAGAAGAGAGCCCTGCCCAGAAGTATGAAAGAAGCAACATTCCATAGGAAGTGGATCTTCTGCTTCGAGGCATACACTGTGAACATAGATGATGGATCATAGAAAGAAAACATGCCCAGTCATAGGGTGGTCACTTTGATTGGTTGATATGACCAACGCTGCGATCCACTTAAAATTAGTCAGACATCTATGTCAGATCGAGTAAAGAACAGGCAAGTGATGATGAATCTTCAGCCGGTGTACTGTGTACAGTTCTGCTCACTGTACTTTAGGAAAGATATGAACACACTGGAGAGAGAGAGAGAGAGAGAGCAGAAAAGGTTTATGGAAATGGATTTATGGACGAGAAACCTCAGTTTTCAGGATGGTTTGACGAAGTGAGGAATAGTTTCCCTGGACAGGAGAAGGCAGAGGCGAGAGCTCATAGGAGTTTTCAAAATCATGAAGGATCTCGAACAGATGGGATAAGGAGAAATATTTTCTGCTCACAATTGGACTGAGAACCAAAAAGGCACAGTTTTCAAGTGTTTCAGCAAAGAAGCAAATGTGAGGTTTTTCAAACAGTGAGCAGTTAAGGTCAGGGATACACTGCCTGAAACTGTGGCTGCAGGAGGTTCAATTGAGGCATTCAAGAGGGCATTGGATGATTATTTAAACAGAAATAATGTGCAGGGTTACTGGGAAAAGGAGGAGAGTAGCACTAAGTTAATATACTCAGAACTAGTAGAGGGACGATGGGCTGATGGCCCACCCTACACTGTAACAATTCTGTGAAATCCCCAGTAGATAGAAGTATAATATAATCTGATTTGACTTGATCTATACTAACAGGACTAGGTTTTAAGCTGGGAAAGTTCAACCACGTAAGACGAAATTCTAGCTAACGCCGATCAAAGTTCCCAGTTAAAGGACTTTGAGTTCCAGTGACAGTTGGGTTGATGGACAGTATTGAACCAGACTTGGTAAAAACAATGACTGCAGATGCTGGAAACCAGATTCTGGATTAGTGGTGTTGGAAGAGCACAGCAGTTCAGGCAGCATCCGGGGAGCAGGAAAAACAACGTTTCGGGCAAAAGCCCTTCATCAGGAATAAAGGCAGAGAGCCTGAAGCATGGAGAGATAAGTGAGAGGAGGGTGGGGGTGGGGAGAAAGTAGCATAGAGTACAATAGGTGAGTGGGGGAGGGGATGAAGGTGATAGGTCAGGTCAGGGAGGAGTGTGGAGTGGACTTGACAAGTAACAGATAAAGCCCAGCCCACTAAGGCTGCCTTCACTGGATGAGGGATAAGCTGAAAGGAATCCTCAGCCAAATGTGATACCATCCCCCTGCACCGCCCCCCCCCCCCTCATCACAACATTGATCTGTTTGATGGAGTCGCGTTGCTTAAATAAAGTGGAACCCCTGTGTATCTGCTTTGATCCTAAAATTAGAACATTACTGTCTACATTTGACAGATGACAATAATCACATCCAACAACACTCTGCACAACTTGAGGTCAATCCCAAGATGATGCTAAGGACTGCACCAGCTTGGGGAAAAATCACAGACATCGTCTCAAACTTCACGATTTGGATAGCTGCAATCATTTCCTATATGACTTGCATAATGATATGGTCAAGCTGTCAAAATCCATAAGAAGATTGGATTGACATTTATGATCAGTAACAATCTATACAGATGACAAACACAACAAAGTTTGGCTTCTCCTTCAGGTTCAGACACATAGCCAAGCAAATTGGACACTCTGAGAGAATTCAGTGCCCTGGAGCAGAGACACAATTTTGAGTCAATTTAATTGGAATCTCCAGCAGGTTTTTCTGCTCTTTATTGATGTGGGGCCGGCAGAAACATTTGCAGCTCCCAAGGGCTCCTCTGACAGCCCATAATCTCTCCTCACTCACAAGAGGGCAACAGCTACATGGGGACACTGCTGTCAACAAGTGAGTGTGTGTGAGTGAGATGAGTGGGTGAATGGATGGGGGTGACTGTGCGGTCCCTCGAGACTGGGAGTGAGCCGAACACACTTTGGCCCTTTTCCAATAATCTATCCACCCATAGGTTGAGAGAGAAAGAGGAGTGTAACCGCCACACATCTGTAATATATCACTGAGGCCAGCTCAGAGTAAAGTAAGTTTTAGTCTGCTTTGCTTTTGTCACTTTTTAACGGCCATCTTTATCAAAGACTGATTTGTTTTTAAATTATCAGTTTACTACATTGACCTTTTCTCTTGCTCTGCAAGTTATTTATATTTTCTTGACATTTCCTCCTTGCCTTTCAAAATTAATGTGATATTGTATCAAATCCTTCACATTTTGAAATGTGCTCCTCTGCCCTTGAGGGGGTAATAATGGAAAAGTTGACCCTCATGTGAAGTGCTTGATATTCCAAGCAGCAATACAATATCGTGCAATAAGGAAAACTGCCCAGATAGGCCCTGAGCACAAGAAGCAGGGCAAATCCAACCTGGCCACTTACCACCTCATCAGGGCAAAAGTGAGGACTGCAGATGCTGGAGATTAGAGTTTGTGGTGCTGGAAAAGCACAGCAGGTCAGGCAGCATTCGATGAGTAGGAGAATCAATGTTTCGGACAAAAGCCATTCTAGCACCCCATCAGTCTATTCCTGACCATCAGTGATGGATGGGGCCATTGACAGTGCTATCAAGCAGCTCTCGCTCAGCAATAACCTGCTCAGTGACGCCCAGTTTGTGTTCAGCCAGGGCCACTCAGCTCCTGAACTCATTACAGCCTTAGTTCAAACATGGACAAAACAGCTGAATTCAAGAGGGGAGCTGAGAGTGAGAGCCCTTGATATCAAGGCTGCATCGACCGAGTATGATATTAATGAACCTGAGCAAAACTGGTACCTATGTTATAAGGGGGCAAACTCTGCAGTGGGCAGAGTCATATCTGGCACATAAGATGATGGCCCTGGTTGTTGGAGGTCAGTTATCTCAGTTCCAGGACATCTCTGCATTGGCTCCTCAGAGTAGTGTCCTAGGCCTAACTACCTTCAGCTGCTTCATCAATAAGACGGAGGGCAGGTCAAAGTTAGAAGTGGGAATGTTTACTTAAAGCATTGGAAACAAACTGCAGTCATGAAAAAAAAAACTAAATTCAAATCTTTCATTTTTATTCATAGAAATGCTTTGTTTTGACTGAATCAGTTCAACCATTTACAACTGAAATGGTCAAATACCTTGTTCTGAGAGGGGAAAAGATCTCTGGCAGCACACAGTCGTGTCCCTCTCTCTAGGTCAAGTTGTTGCTGTATAGTTCAGTGACAGTATACAGTTCTGACAGTAAAAAAACCCACTGGACATAGGATATCATTTTGAACACGTACAGGTAGTTCTCCTATACTGCGATGGTTATATTCTTGTGCAACTCCGTGTTATAGAAGTCACGCTTTATTAACAGCAATTGAAGTGTTGGCAATGTAACTGCGTTACAGCCAACACACGTTTTAAAAGTTCATGCTTTTTTCGCCCCCTTTTCCCATAGTACCACCTAACAACTGCATTCTTATTTTTCCCCAGCACCTATATTGTGCGTGCAGGTGTAAGAGATTCTGGTAATGTTTAGAAAACCCCATTCAAATTTTGCTTTTATCCATTCATGGGTTGTGAACTTCTCTGACCAGGTCAGTATTTATTGCCCATCCTTAATTATCCAGAGGGTAGTTGAGTCAACCACATTGTTGTGGGTCTGGAATCACATGTAGACCATGGCAAGTAAGGATGGCTGATTTCATTCCCTAAATGATATTAGTGAACCAGATCAGATTTTCCTGACAATCAACAATGGTTTCATGATCATTAGTCTTAAAGCAGATCTTTAAAAAAAAAATTGAATTCAAATTTCACCATCTGACATGGTGGGATTTGAACTCAGGTCCCCAGAATGTTACCTGGGACTTGGATTAACAGGCTAGTGATAATACCACAAAGCCATTGCCTCCCATGGTAACTGGTGGGATATATAGTAAATATCTGGAATTAAAAAGGCAGACGTTAACCCTGAAACCACTGCCTGTTGTTCACACAGCCCTCTGGTTCACTAATACCTTATTGGGAAGAAATCTGCCATCCTTACCTGTTCTGGCCTACATGTGACTCCACATCCACAGTCACTACCTTCAGTACAGGCTCAACTACCTTCTCCCAACTCCAGCCAGTAACACCCACATCCAGTGAATGAAGAATGAAAAGCCTTGAAAGAATCTGTACCAACTTACATACCATGACACCATCCCAATACCGGAGTCAATGAAGCACTGATTGTGGAGAGTCCGAAACTAAAATACAAGAGCTCATGAACCACCTTTGCAAACTCAAACCATAGTTCACTGAAGTGGTCGATGATTCACCTGAGCACCAACTATACACTCCTGCAGGTTGAGAAGAAATGATAGTCAGAGCTCCTCAGGGCTGTGTCCCCAAACTCAACGCAGTCTCATTTCCTCCTTCACAAAGACCTAATTAGGTTTCTTTGCTGATACAACAGTGTCTAGTTCCATTTGCAACTTCCTAACTAATAAATGTTATTTGTCTGTATGCAGCAAGATCTGGACAACATTCGATGGCAAGTATCAATGAATTAGGGACCAATTGCAGTAATCATGATCAAATAAATCTTCCAACGTCTATACAAAAGGGGGAGCAATGCATACACGAGAGCAATCAGAATGTATTGTGGGATAGGACGCTGGCATGGTCTGAAAGATTTGCAGTTTGGGAACAAGATGCATTGGTGAAAATAATCTATTGAATTGAGTAGAAAGTGAAGACTGCAGATGCTGGAGATCAGAGCTGAAAATGTGTTGCTGGAAAAGCGCAGCAGGTCAGGCAGCATCCAAGGAGCAGGAGAATCGACGTTTCGGGCATAAGCAATTGTTTTTTAAAAAAAAAATTGTTTG
Source organism: Chiloscyllium plagiosum (assembly GCF_004010195.1). NCBI lineage: Eukaryota > Metazoa > Chordata > Chondrichthyes > Orectolobiformes > Hemiscylliidae > Chiloscyllium > Chiloscyllium plagiosum. The sequence goes on from NC_057727.1 coordinate 63,230,479, forward strand.
TAGATTGTGAGCAGTGTTGATCAGGCTAGTATTTGTTACTTATCCTTAACTGTCCTCAAGGAAGTGGTGTTGAGCAATTTTCTTGAACCTCTGCAGTCCTTGGAAGTGTGGGGCCAGTGAGAAGGAAATGTCAGGATTTTGACCCACAGTGAAGGCACTGCGAACTCAAGATGGTGTGCAGCTTGGGAAAGAACTCGGAGATGGGTGATGCAGCGGTTTTCGGTCAGATATTTGCTGTCTGAGGACCTTTGATGAAAGTTTGCAGTGTCTTGCAGATAGTACACACTGCTGCTCCTGAGCATGAGTGATGGAGGGAGTAGATGTGGTGCCAATCAAGCAGGTTGCTTTGACCTGGATGGTGCCAAGCTTCTGGAGTGCTGTTGGAGCTGCACCCATCCAGGGGCAAGTGGGGAGTATTCCATCACACCCCTGACTTGTGCCTTGTAGATGGTGGATATGCTTTGGGGAATAAAGTGGAGTTACTCATTGTCTTAACCTCTAACCCACTCTTATAGCCTCTATATTTAAATGGGGAATCATGTTGAGTTCCTGATCAATAGCATTACCCAGGATTTGGGGGAATTCAGTGATGATATTTTCTTGTTGGAGATGGTTATTGTTTAGCATTTGTGTGGCATGAATATTATTTAATACTTTTCAGCCCAAGCCTGGATATTGTCCAAATCTTGTTGCATTTGACCATGGACTGGTTCAGTATCTGAGGAGTTGCGAATGATGCTGAACATTGTGCAATTATTAGTGAACTTTCCACTTCAGACCTTATAATGGAGGGTAGGTCATTGATGAAGCAGCTGATGATGGTTGCGTGTAGGACACTATTCCAAGGAACTCCTACAGAAATGTCCTGGAGCTGAGATGATTGACATCCACAACCAACTTTCTTTGTACTAAGTATGATTCAAAACAGCAGGGAGCTCCCTCTGATTTCAGTTGTCTTAAGGTGCCCTGATTCCTCACAGTCAAACATGGCCTCGTTTTCATTGGAAGTCACTCACACCTCACCCCTGGAATTCAGCTCTTTTGTCCATTTTAGAAACAAAGCTATAATGAGGTCAGGAATTAAGAATATCCTGCCAGAATTGGAGTGTCAGTGAACAAGTGCTGCTCAATAGTACTGTCAATAACAAACTCCATCACTTTACTGATGGTCAGGAGCAGGCTGACAGTAAATGCCTGAATTGGATTTGACCTGCTTTTTATGTTCAGGATATACCTGGGCAATTTTCCACATTGTCAGGTAGATGTCACTGTTCTAACCGCATTGTAAAAGCTTGGCGGGCGGAGCACAAGTCCTCAGTACAATTGCTGGCATGTTGTGGGGCTTATAGCCTTTTCACTATCCAGTGCTTCATTCCTTCATATCATGTGGTGAATCGAATTGGCTGAAGACTAGCACCCATGATGCTGGAGAGCACTGTAAGAGGCCAAGATGCATCAGCCACATGGCACTTTTGGCTGAAGATTGCTGCAAATCCTTCAGTCTTATCTTTACACTGGTGTACTTGGCTCCCTATTATTAAGAATGGGGTTGTTTGTGGATATGCTGCCTCAAATTAATTGTTTAATTGTCCACCACCATTCATGACTGGATGTGACAGGACTGCAAAGCTTAGATCTCATTGGTTGGTCGTGGGACCAACTAGCCCTGTTTACTACTTGTTGCCTCTGGTTTTGGCATGCAGGTAATCTGGTGTTATACTCTCACCAAGCGGAGACCTCACCATGATCACTGCTCACAACATTTCACCAACTGAAGCTCAAATCTGCATCAAGCTTCCTCTCCCTCTCTTTCTGAGCATGGATTCACATACTGAGGAGTTTACCCCATTTAAAGTGCCTTTGTGTAAAGTATGCTTTTCTCAAGATTCCATTTATGCACAGTTAAATAGAAAATCAAAAGATCTATAAAAAGGTATAAACTGCTCTCATCACTTACAACCTGCGTGACCAGTTGAGACCTAATTCCACATGATGGGAAACAATCTCCAAAAGAAACTGGCCAGAAATCAGGGATGGGCCAGGCTTGTCGACGGGTTCAGCAGGAGTAAACAATGCAGACTATCCTGGAAAAGGAGTGAATGTAGAAGCAGGTACGTCATGGGAAGCAGAGAGATTTCACCGTCATTTTATTCACAGAAGTATAGGTTCTCAAAGTCACTGAGTTCATGGAGTGTTCATGGAGATGCAGAATTAACATCAGGCACACCAGAACTATTTGTTGTCCCCAGACTGTTGTTTGGGCGATGTCTTTTTCAGAGGGATAATACAGATTCCATTCTTGGCTTCTTTTAGTCTCCACCAGCGGCCTAACCTGCAAAGAGAAGATGAAATTTAATTCATTCAAACCTTGGCATACTTGACAGTGTACTGTACTTCAGAGCAGTTCACACACAGCTCAGTCATGAATGCAAAGTTCCCAGGAATTCTCTGCCTCATCTGGAATCCTATTTTTAAAACCAATCGCCGTACACTTAACTCTTGCAAAGGTGTGGTTCTATAGTCACAGTTGTCTCTCCAATAGTTTACTAGGCTCACACGACCCTGAATTGCTAAATGTCAACAGGTACTGTAATCCCAGGAGTTAATTCTAGACACACCATGGTCAGCAAGTCACTAGACAGGAACAAGGGCACGAGTGGTCAGCCAGAATACCTGGTGACACCTCTGAAGACCCAATCACCCATCAGCCCAAAATGGGGTAATTTAAATAGTCAGGAAATGACCCAGTATCACGCTGCCCGCTGCCTGCCATATTTCCCCCATTACAGCAGTTGTTACTATTCGTAAGGGGGAGAAAGTAGTATTGCTGCATAGCACTTTGAAATTATGAGGTTAAGGCACTACATAAATGCAAATTCTTTTCCCCCTTGACAAACTAACAGATTAGGGATCTAAATACATCCATTACTTATGGGTGTTCATTAACAATGAGGTTTTTTATAAATGCAAGCTGCTGCAGAAAAACATCACAAGGAACATGCCTCAACACAGCCTGGTAGCTGCAAGTAACTACATTGAAACGAGGGAAAAATAACTGCACTGCCAGTGTAGAATAAACACTCTGAAAAGATCAAAAAGCAAGGACCGTAATCAACAGAGTAATAAAAAGTGCAGAGGCAGTATCCCCTAGGCAGGGAAGTCAATTACCTCAAATCCTGAGCGGAATCAGCTGTCATCTCAAATAATTACTCTCGGGGGATTTCTTTTTATATATAGATAGGGATGAGGATGGCACAGGTGGAATGCTGCTGAGAACAAGTCACACAGTAATACTGTACGACTGCACAAACCTGCATGAATTGACGGAACAACTCATAAACCCTCTGCCTGCTGATTGCCTTTTAAAGGTATTTCACAGCCAAAATGGCACAACCTTTTCCTTTTGCAAAGTTTTTGTTGATTTGCAGGCACATAGCTGTCAGATAATGAGATATGGAGGAAAGGAGTTAAGATACAGATTAAGTCCAAACTAGAACCTTAAAATCAGGAGTTAAGAATATCCTGCCAGAATTGGAGTTTCAGCGAACAAGTGCTGCTTAATAGTACTGTCACTAACAAACTGTGGAAATTGGCCATTCAGCCCAACAAGTCTGAAGAGCATCCCACCCAGATCCACGCCATAACCCTGCATTTCCCATGGTTAATCCACCTAACTTGCAAATGAAGTCATACAGTGTGGAAAAAGATGCTTTGATCCAACCAGTCCATGCCAAACTACACTAATCCCACCTGCCTGCTCCTAGCCCATATCCCTCCAAACCTTTCCCGTTCTATGTATCTATCCAACTGTCTTTTAAATGTTGTAATTGTCCCCACATCCACCACTTTCTCAGGCTCATCTTTAGACTGAGAGAGGAAACCAGAACACCCTTGGGAAACCAACATAGTCATGGGGGGAAATGTGCAAACTCCCCACAGACAGACATGAGGGTGGAATCAAACCCGGGTCCCTGGAGCTGAGAGTCATCATTGCTAACCACTGAGTCACCATGCTGCCCCAGAATGATGGAGCTGGCTTCAGCAGATCAATGGCCTGCTCCTGTGTGGATGAGAACAGCAGCTTACTCTCCATCATCTCAGGCAAATGGTCACTTCATTGACATGCCAACCAGAGGAAGGTGACAGGCCAGTCAGCAGTGAGGCTGGCTAAGCCTGAGACACCCACCATATGCACTGTGTGAAGGATGGGGGATGGGTGATGTTGGCCAGAAATAGACCCCTCATTTTCACTGCATCTGTTGAAGGAATGGTACACTTCAACATTAACAGCTTCATTAGTCTTCAGTCAGTGATTAGGAACTGAAATCAGACCTTGCTGCATTTTCAGTGCAGATCCAGTCAACACTAACATTGACTTGCTATAATCTTCCCACAGAGTTCATCTCCTGGCAGTGTCTGTCACCAGCTGTTCTGACACTTTGGGCATCTGTGCTGATTGATAGGTTGTTTGGAAATGTTCCAAAGGTCATAAACAGAACCTCAACTGAACAGGTAATGATCACACCAATAAATTAACCGTGAGTGTTTCTATATTCAATGTTGGAGCGTAAAATGCCACAACTCCACATCAGCACAATACTGCATAGGAACAATAAAGCAGACCATTAGTCACAACACAGCAAATGGATTCAGAAAGTCCAAACCATGCCAGTCTGGAATTTCCACAGGTGCAGAGTAACCCGAGTGCCAGAAAGGTCAGTGAGAGATTGACAGCACCTTGGATTTTATTTTATGCTATTTATCTGGGGAGTTCCACTGACTTCCCACCACAGAGTGCCCTCAGGAAAATCGAAGTGGCTGAGATGGAGATACAGGCCACTGCCCATGTCTCTTACCTGTGCTCTTGCCCCATGCCAGCCACCAAAAATTCTCCTGAACTGGAAAACTTCAAACAGTTCACAAAGCCGACCTATGGATGATGCAGATAGAAACAGGTCATTAGTTTTTTTTAAAAAGAAACAGTGGAGGATGAAACCATTCAGTCCAGTGATTTTGTGCTGAATCATCAAAGGAACAACACACCTTTTGTCTCCTTTTGCTGATAATACTCCAGATTTCAAGCACGTGCCTGGACCAGCAAATATTCAGGCAGTGCATTCCAGATCCGAACCAGTGGACAAGCTTCACCTCATGGTACCATTGCTACTTCTGTTGATTATCTTTAATCTGTGCCCCCTCATTCTTAATCCCTCCACTAATGGGGACAGTTTCTCCCAGACTGCTCATGAATTCGTACACTTCTATCATATCTCCTCTCAACCTTTGCTTCTCTAAAGAAATCATTAGTCCAGAGGCACATCAGTCCCATTCATGCACTGAAAGCTTCTTTCCAGCAATAGCCCCAGAGAGACCTTCCGTAAAGGAATATCTTGTTTTCAGCAAACACAGACACAGCTACCACAGAAATTTCCAGAATGCAACCCATCACGGCACAGTACAAGGCAGCGTATTGCAGAGAAAGACATTCAAAATCGGGGGATCTGCAGGAGAGAAAAGGGAAAAGACAAGGATAAAGTAATACCTGAGAGCGGACCTACGAGGAAAGGATGAGGAATGATGAAGGCGAGGGTCAGAACCTGGAGCGGGAATTTCAAATCAACAACAAGCCTTGGCATGAAATCACAGGACAGGTGACTTGTTTGGTGAATAATGCTCTTTAATTTTGCTCTTTAAGTGATGGAGGTGTGTTAAATTCAAAGAATCCATAAGCTACTACTGAGATTACGGAGACGGGACTGATGTGCCTCTGGACTGTGCTGAGGGGACCATTTGGCTGCCTTTTCTCTTTTCCTCCACACTCACGGTTGAGGGACACTGCAGCATCTTTACCAATGCTCCACCTGTGAGCAGTTAACATGAAGTGGTGTCATCAAATTCATGTCTTACCCAATACCAGGGCGGCATGGTTGTGTCCATGAGGAAGTCGAGACGGATAGGCTAACTTAGAGAACTCAAAAAATCCAAGTGGACATTAATTTTAACCAACCAAAATTAAGTAGCTGTTTAGATTGACATGACAAGAGGTGATGTGCCATTACTGCAGCATGTAGGGATTGATAGACAGCACTACATTCCTATTAAACAAGACCTGGAAGAGTATTTCTACAGCTTGAGGAATATTGGCACAGTGTTATCAACCTGGAGTCATTCCAGGCTTAGCAGGGTACCAGGGAGGGAAAGTTATCTAGACCCCTTTTCAGGAGGCAGTCTCAGACTGTTGCACGATTGGGAGATCATTGATGGCAGGGGTGGCCTCACAGCGCTAGGGTTCCGGGTTCAATTCCTGTGTTGGGTGACTGCCCGTGCGGAGTTTGCACAGCATCTGCATGGGTTTCCTCCAGGTGCTCTGGTTTCCTCCCACAAACCAAAGATGTGCAGGTTAGGGGTAAATGTAGGGAAATGGCTCAGGGTGGGTTACTCTTTGGCGGGACAGTGTGGACTTGTTGGGCCGAAAGGCCTGTTTCACACTGAGGGAATCTAATTCATTACATATGGGATCCAGGATAGAGTGATACTGGGATTCAGCCTCACCTTTATAAAGGAAATTACTGCAGATGTTGGACACTGGAAATAAAAACAGGAAGTGGTGGAAATATTTAGGTCTAGCAGCTTTTGAGAAGGCAGAGATCATTAATATTTCTAATCAAATATGACTCATTAACTCTTCTGTTCAACTTATAATGTTAATAGCTGCCCCATCCACAGATGATACCAGTGCTGAGTATTTCCAGCGCTGTTTGATTGTTTTTGAGGCATATGGCACTTCCTCCTGTGTGCAACAAGAGCAGCAAGGAGGACAGCCAAATTCAAGTGAGTTAATTACAATAAAGGGATGTAAGAGCGATCAGGGGCAGTGGTGGGAACTGATACTGTGCACTGCAGCAGAGACCACGATTAGCAAAGGCCATGCAGCTTGTCTAGATTTATAACATTTCTTCAAGGCAAGTGAGGAACTTTGAGTGCAGAGCCAGGTTGCCTGGTACACATAGTTTTACCTGCATTGTTAGTTTTTAAGTTGGAGGAGAAAGAGTTTAACAAACTAACCTCAAAAAGGTAAAAATTTCTGGATTTCTACCAAAGTCATCGGCAAGTTGACAGAGGGTCAAACAGATTAGATATTAACCACATGATGCAAAAGAATGGTTTGGGAAGAAGGGACATTGAATTATGGGACATCAAGACTCAGCAAGGAGGGAAGGGTTTCACTGAAACTAACAGGAATCAGTATCCCGGTGAATTGTACAACCAGAGCTAAGGACTTCAAACCTTTATATATAAAAAAAAAAGAGGGGTCGGGTAACAGGAAATTTAGAAATTTCAACAGAAAAAAGTTGAAGTAATGGAGCAAGGGAATGATTTAGATAAAAAGTTGAATGTGACAGTGAGAGGTTGAAAGTTAAATGGGGAGAGATGAGTGAATCAGTGAATAGTATCCATACAAATGCTCTATATTTCAATGCATGAAGCAAGGCAGGCATGGAAGCAGAGGGAAATGGTTGCAAGGTGACCAAGGGAATCAAGGAATACGAGTATAGGAGTGAAGGCAGAAGACTAACTGCAATCATACTGAACTGTAAAGCAAGCTCAAGGGGTCCTATTGTCTAATCCATGACAGCTTCAATCTCTGAGACTTCCACCCTGGCAGTCTCTTGAAAGTCACTACACCGTACCTTTATATTGCTTGTTGGCTGATCTAATGTGCACTGTGGGCCTGCAGGTTTGTAAAGATGTTTGTAGCTCGCTGTTTGCCAACATTACAAACAAATTCTCAAATCAACCCACTAGCAGATGTTTGGGGGAAGAGGGAGAGAGATAGCGAGAGAGAGAAATCGGGGGCAAGCACATTATTCCCACAGAAGTGCTGCTGACTATTTTTCCACAAATGATATTCAGAATGGACTGTCACCAACGTGACTGTGTCCCACTTCTTCCCCAAAGGTGCCAGCCAATCCTCCTTGCCAAATCTCCTATTTTAAAGAATGTTAATTCAGTAATGATCAATCTTCAACAGATAATCTGGATTTTTGTCAACACTCAGTCTTTGATTAAGCAGCTGATAGCTCAGCCTAGGACACTGTCTTGCAGAGATCTGGATGACTGACTTCCAACAACCACAACCCTCAAACTTTGTATATTAGATAACTGCTGGTTTTACACTGTCACATTTCCAAATACTGATAATGAAGAAGAAATTAATTCCAAAAGGTGACAGCACATCTCTGACCCAAGAAGCAGAGCTGACGTTTAACAAGCCAGGCTCAGACAGCCCCAGCTGAAAGGCAGGAAGACAGAATGCGATGGTAAAGATGGATTGTAGCTGCTGTATTAATTAACTGAATTAATTAACTGGACTGGCATTGTTATTTTAAGGTCAATTGACAGCAGGGGCTCTTCCAGCTGGAACTGCAGCAGTGTGTTCGAGCAGTGCTGACTGCTGTGAAAGCAGTCACTATTTCCAAATCCATCTTGAAGTAGTGCAGGTGAAGCCAGTCACAAGAATCTCTCTTAAAAGGGGAAGGAGAGCCCCTGAGCACTTACTGTACAGAGAACCACACCCAAAATGTAATCAATTCGTAACAAGCCGGATTTCAAAAGTAAAATGCTTCAAATAGCTGTTCCAAATCAGACCCTAACGGAGCGCTCCTGCCGGTGAGGAACTGAATCACTGAGACCAGCAAGGGGAGGACCCTTGGTTCGGGATGACTTAGCTGATCTTGGACAGAGTGATAGGTGAGGGCAATACAATCAGACCCTGAGCATTAGCTCCCTTCCATTGAGAAAAAGAGGCAGAGAGGTTCATCTCTCCAGACACTGTTACCTCCTACCCAAAAGAGCATGGGTATATGTTGGAAGGAGGTTAAGAAAAGTACAAATGATTCCACTGACCCTCATCCAGAAACCTAGTGATCTCCTCACGTAAAGGCTCAGGTACAGGAGGGCTTGTGGAACTCTATGCCAGCACACATCGCATTAGCAAAATGCGCTAAGTTTATGGACCCCTGGATTTGAACTGTAAATTTTGTTCTTTGGGTAGTTTATCCCAAACCTGCATTGCAATACATTCAATTAGTCAGCATAGTCGTTACCCATTTGACACACAAAAGTTCTCTCTTACCATGGGAATGTCAAACAGTGGCTCCAATGTCTTAAAGCCTTCCCCACATTTCCAGAGCCTAATTTTGGAATTATGTGAACCTGAAATCATTGAAATAAGTGAGATTACAATACAGCAATATTAAGAGGTCAACTAGTTTCAAGCCACACCCTACAGCTTGCTATGCAAGAGTTAACACCACATACTTGGCTGTGCTGTAACTGTACGTTTTGCAATATCTGTAACAACACACAGTTCATTTAAATACACCAAAACCATAGCAAATGATGATACCACACAGTGAGCTCGATTAACATCCAAGCGAGGAAGACAGGATAACGTTCAGATTTCAAATAAGTGAGGGATACAGTCTGCACAGGAACCTACCCAGTCTCTCTCAGTGGCTGAACGACTGCTATGCATTCCAGATAGTCCACCCTTTAATACACACTCAGTGGCTTTAGGTCAGAGAGACCAAAACTGGACTCAAGACAGGTCAAGTCTGAGATCAGGACAACATTACATACTGGTAATAACGAGAAATCAGACCACAGCAACTTGTATTTTCATATCACCATAGCTTATTGAAATAACCAAAGGCGCTTGACAGGAGCAGAGCTGCAACACTAAGAAAATGTAGCAATAAGGGTGCAATGGAGGAAGATTGGGGATTTCTACAGATTGAATACAGCAATCTGCTCAACGAAATATGGTTTTGGTCAGTTCTGGCCAATGAAAACTAAAAATAGGCACAAGGAACAATAAGCAGTGTCTCTCAGCTTGAACCACCTGAGGCTATCAAATCACTGTTCAGCAATGCTGCCACGGAGGTAATCCAATACGGCTGCTGTGTCACTGGGTCTCCATGGATACCATGAGCTTTCCTGACCGTCATCAGAGGCCTCTTCTTTGTAACTGTCCAAAGGGCCAAGGAGCTGGAACACAGCAAGGCCAATAGATAGCACATTTCATAGCTCTCAAAATTAGCAATATGGTTGCATTTCAAAGTATAAAAGCTAGATGAAACACATTAGGTGATAAACATACCCATCATCACCTCCAGAAATCATGTATTCCTCATTCATCAGTTGTATGCAGTCAATGGAACTCCTGGGGATGAAGGAAAGCTGCAGTGAGCATGCTGTCACAGAGTAGGAAATAAACAGACTTCCTCGGGGCTCTCCCATCAACACTGGCCTTTGGGACAATAGCCATAAACCTGCGACCCCTCCCATCAGCCATTGTTCAGGGGGCAGGGGGAGGAGAGAGTGGGGATTATCGGTTGGCTATTGATCACTGTTCCTCCGGCTCACCTGTCTTCTCAATGAGGACGGCAGGATGAAATAAAGTCCTTTTGATGGAGGATATCATTTCCTGCTGCCAGGTTCTGGAGGATAAAATAATAGGAAAACTGCCCTCCTGTTGGAAATTGTGATTAAAGATAAGGAGGTGTAAATCATACAAATTGCTTTCAATGAAAGTTGTCCTGTATGCCAGCTATCCAGTACTCTGCAATACAATTCTGTAACCCCATCTCCATCCCACCATGTTAACAATGCTAGAACTGAACAGGATTATTGTCAGAAAGTTAACATTGGAATAAAACTTTGTTGCTTATTCTTGGTACAATGACAAACACATTAAGATCCATTCCATTCTAAATGTCTGACTGTCTCTCCACAGAAGTGACCCATTTTATAACAGAGTGTCCTCTGTATCAGCTACCCAGCAGCTCAGGACTCTTATACACAAGCAATGAACCTCACTGCTAAAGTACTTCACTAGCACAGCCAAGCTCCCGTACCCACAGCCTCATCTTACTTGTAAATGCCCCTTAATAAACTGAAATTATTGCATTATTGTTTGACAGCAATGGATGGGGCAAATCAAACGGTGTGACACTTGAAACGATCAATGCTATGCTGTAAAGTGACACAATCCTGCAACTTTACGAATCACTATGCAGACCACATTGGGATACTGTATAGGATCTTGGTGGCCACATTTCAAATGACTGAAAATGATTGGCACCACAATGGCCCAGTCAGCCCACCGAGGGGTCATCCTCAATCTTTCAGCCTCCTCCCACACCCGTCTCTGTCACAGCAACCTTCCACTTCACTCATGCACACGCACCGACACACACACCTGGCTCTTCCTGAAATGCGTCTATATCATTCACCTCAAACTACATCCTGCTGTCGATCGCCCCATTCTCTCAATTTAAAAAAACGCCTGAATGCCCAGTTTGATTGCTGGCAATTATCCTACACAGAATGCCCATGACTTTTAATGTTAAGAACACTCTCTCCATGTCAACTCTGTCAAAACATTTCAGAATTTTAGGAAGATGAATGATATGGGCACAGCAATGTTTATTGGAGGGCAGGGAGATAGTGATAACTATTTTAAGAAACCTGAAGGCACTAGATCTTGTGAAAAACAGTTTCACCTTGTTCAGAAAGGTAGAACCAGAGGATAAGTCCTCATTTAAATAAGGTCCATTGAAAACACATCTGTATTTCACATTTCAGTGAGGGAATAGTAAACCTACAGCCTCTGATGTCATGGTACAAGATTGCTGAAATGCACAGGAGACAGGTGTCATTCAAAATAATATTTCCAAATGGAGCACAAGGGCAATTTGAAACATTTTTTTTTTAAAAAGAGAAGTCTGTTAAGGAGAACGTAACAGCTGTAATTGTGGAATCCCACTATGAATGTTTTCTTCCCCTCATTTGAGGAGGATTGGTTAAGAGCTCCTATTCTCACTGGTCTCTGCATCTAGCAGGATTGCAGGAGGTAAACCTTGTTGTTATTTTGTCCTGCAATCCCCATGTTAACCAGCCGTGTCAACTGGAAGCAACTGCAGAATTCCGGAGGTAACAACAGCTGCACAGCAGCTAATTAAAGGCAGAGAGCACTAATTTGTGTAACTGGCTGCCACACTCCATCCATCCCTCCCCTTGTAAACAAACAGTCCTGTTTTTGCCAAGCCGCTGCTTAAGCTCAGATTCCATGTGTTCCTTTAGCTTCAGAATTCACTTTAGAATACACTCTGATTGGTATCAGAAGTGTGATGCGTTCCCTGTTATGACAATGTCTGCTTCCCGACACAGGACAATGGAAAGCTAACATTGGAGGTCAGTGCCTATCCACTGTAAAACTTAATTTTAATTGCAGTCGCAGACTGACCTTTCCAAAGGGGTGACACTAGCCTCAGAATGTGATACAGCGTGCGTTTACAGAATAGATAGTGACCACTGAAGATGAGTCATGTGTTACCTGCACTCCTTGACGCCAGAGAAACGGTGTGTACCTGGCAAATATTGTCTCACACCAAACATGTACAGCAACTGAATTTGGCATTTTAACAGTGACTAATTAGCGATGCAGAGGGTCAGACAGTGATGGGGAGGGGTAGACCTTGGGGTTGCACGGTGGCTCAGTGGTCAGCACTGCTGCCTCACAACATCACGGACCTGGGTTCGATTCCACCTCTGGGTGACTGTGGATTTTGCAAGTTCGCCCCCTCATCTGCATAGGTTTTCTGCAGGTGCTTTGGTTTCCTTCTACAATCCAAAAATGTGCAGGCCAAGTGGGTTGGCTCTGGGAAATACAGGGCTACAGAATAGGGTAGGGTTGCGGCGCTCTTTAGCAGGGCAGCATGGACATGATGGGTCGAATGGCCTGCTTCCACACTACAGGGATTCTACGAAAAGGTTAGTGCCTGAGTGAGCAGTGAATATTATTTTTCTATAAAACCTGGATTAAGAGAAGCTAAACTGATAATCCAACTGATAAGCTGAAGTTTGGTTTCACAGCACAAATGCCAGCACCTTCCATCATTGGGCTTCTCTTTAATAGGTGAAGAAGGGCTTATGCCCGAAACGTCGATTCTCCTGTTCCCTGGATGCTGCCTGACCTGCTGCGCTTTTCCAGCAACACATTTCCAGCTCTTCTCTTTACTACCTCTCTTACACTAACATTAGCCTGTCAGAACATTTTCTGTTCAGCTGTGGAAACGATTAACGCATTTGTTTCCAAAGATCTGTTACCGTGTTACATACTTGTAGCATTAACAGGTAAGAGAAACTGAGTTTAAAATGAGGTATTTTCATAGTCACTGGTATATGGACTGTTGCTCCTCACTGTCATTCAGTGAGCCTTATGAAATCCCCAGGTTTGTGATGCCCTCCAGGGTCAAGCAGCCAGTTGACACAGATGGAGATTAACACATGAATCATTCTGAGGAACTAAAGAGTGGTCCAGGAATACCCAATGTTGCGAGATGTGTGGGGGTGAGGAGTAAAGCAGAGTGCTGATAGTTATATTGGCAGCATGCGCTGGCATGGTTACAGAGTTCGACAAGAGGGTTGATTAACACAGTCTGTAGATACTGAAGTATCCTCAGCTTGCTGACCTGCATTGATGATAATTCAGACAGACAGTCAGTACTCAGTAATCACATCAGCGGTGAGTCCAAATCATCTCCTGGGTATTTCCAATTAAATTTTGAAATGGATGTTATGTTGAGGTTGTACAGGACCTTGGTGAGGTCTCTTCTGGAGTACTGCAACCAGTTCCGGTTGCCCTGTTATGGGAAGGATATTATTAAGCTGGAGAGGGTTCAGAAGAGATTTCCTAGGATGTTGCCAGGATTGGAGGGTTTGAGTAATAGGGAGAAGCTGGATTGGCTGGGGCTTTTTTTTTTAAAACTTGAACGCAGGAAGTTGGGAGGTGACTTTGTAGAGGTTAATAAAATAATGAGGGGCATCGGTGAATGGCAATTGTCTTTTCCCTAGGGTGGGGGTTTTCAAGACTCAGGGGGCATATTTTAAAAGTGAGCCAAGAAAAAAATTAAAATAAGACGTGGGGCAAATTGTTTTTTGAAAGACACAATGATTCGTGAGTGGAAAGAATTTCCACAGTAAGTTGAAGATGCCAGTAGAGATACAATGCTTAAAAAACATTTCGATAAAGTTCCCGACTAAGAAACATTTGGAGGGAAGTGGACCGAGCGCGGGCAAGTGGGACTAGTTTGGGATTGTGGTCAGCATGGACTGAATGGTCTGATTCCGTGCTGTATAACTCTATGAATAAAACCATCCAAAGATTAAAAAAAAATCACACAAACCAGGTTATAGTCCAACAGGTTTAATTGGAAGCACACTAGCTTTCACAGCGTCGCTCCTTCATCAGGTAGTAGCGATGAGGGAGCGTCGCTCCGAAAGCTAGTGTGCTTCCAATTAAACCTGTTGGACTATAACCTGGTGTTGTGTGATTTTTAACTTTGTACACCCCAGTCCAACACCGGCATCTCCAAATCATCTAAAGATTAACAGAGATGGAGGCTATAAGCAGCACACCAAAGAGACAGGATAGGAACCATTCCATTTGGGATGAAGCATCAGCATTCGGACTATACGGAGTGAAAAAAACAGAAACAACAGAGTTGTCAGCAGATCACAATTTTTGTAATCAGGTTTCCTGGCTCCTGGACTTTTGCAAATAACCAGACAATCCGAAATCTGCAGCACTGCTCCCCAGAGCTCAGGACAGAGGAGCAGAGTTGGCAGATTGATTTATCTGCCAGGGATGGAGAATGCAGTATTAATCTTTAAATGACAAGTGAAAAGTAGAGAATTTTCACATTGTACATGACAGAGCTGAGGGAGCCAGCAGGTGTGAAACTAATGAACATTCTGTCGAAGAGGTCAACATGCAAGACAGCCACTTGGAAATGACAGAGCAGGGGAATGACCCAGAAGCTATTATAGAAATCATGAAACTGAGCCAAGTTACAGTCAGAAAGTTCCATCAGGAATAAAACTTTCCACTTTTAATCTTGCTGCACTCTGAAACATCTGAATTGATACATCTTTGTATCAAAGCGCTCTCCTTTATAATACAGGAGTCAGGCTGTTATATTAGGAGATATCAGGACTGGGAAGTAGAGGTACCTAACTGCTGCTTACTCCCAGTTCATCCTGGTGCATTCAGGTGTGGAGCATGGAGCAGCCACAGCTTATGCAAGCACAGCACCCATTCCAAGTTCACATTCACTTAGCTGACCGTCCACTGTACAGTTTTCGATGGAGAAGACGGACGGTGAGAAAATCTATCCAATTTGAAAAAGTTCAGGCAGAACTCATTTTCCACAACAAATGATGAGGTAAATGTACTGGAGCTAGAGTTGCTAAACCTGCAAAATAAGCATGTTCTCACATAACAACTTTTAGCTTGTGTGAACTGTATCTAAATTGCCAGGTTGCACGCAGACTAATGCAATTACACTAAATGACAAATGCAATGCTCCATTCAAACCCTCATCTGCAGTGTTTCATTGTTTTTCTCTGCACTTCTTTTCTGACTGTATTGATGATGGTTTCTCAGTTAGTAGCTATCTTCCAGGACCTTGTTCATATAAATCAGTCCTCAGCTCAGTTTAGATAGCAACTTGCATTTATATAGTATCTGTAACATCTTTACAATATTTCCAGGTGCATTATCAAACAATACTGAACTTCACTAAGACAGGCAAACATTTGGTCAGGAGGTAGGCTTTCAGGGGAGTTTTAAATGAGGAATCAGTTCTAGAGAGGAACAGAGGTTTACAAGGGGAGTTCCAGAGTAGAGGTTCTGAACAGCTGAAGGAATGCCCACCAATTGTGGAGGAATTCAAAACTGGAACATGCAAGAAACAGTGCAGCACTGACTGGGATAAAGTCACATGTGCAAAGCTGACAACACATTCATTAATGGTGTCTGCAATCTCACTACTCACTCGTGACCATGAAATACAAGCTGTGCTTCTTCAACAATCTTCCAGACTCTGACTGTGCGGTCTCGGCCCCCTGCGGTGACACAACGTTCTCGACTAAGGCTGTCCAGACCCGTAATAGCATCCTGGTGACCGAACCTGTTTGAATTGAAATAAAACAGAGAAAGAGAGAGATTGAGGACAGAACCAGGCACCACCTCTCACGTCAGCTACAGCAATGCTTCCATGCCCGGACACTATGTGCTGCAGCACAGAGAGGACTGGACTGTGCATCAGCATTGCATGGTCAGTCACTTTCACACAAACCATCCCAATCAGAGGGTGTGGGCTGAAGCCCCATTTCAGGGGTTGGCTGTTGAATGAGATGTTAAACCAAGACACTTGCTTGACTTAGGCGAACAGCAATTTCCTGGCACTATTCAAGTACCAAGGAAAATTTACCACAAGTTCGAGCCAATGTTTCACACACATCAAAAAACAGATTATCTGGTCAATTATCATCTATGGGCGCTTGCTGTGTGCACTTAGCTTCTACGTTTAGTGCTTTGGGATGATCCACCATTGCAAAAGGCTCTTTCTTTTCAGGATGTCCTCCTTTCTGCATCTCCACAGTGTTTTAATCAACACATGATAGATTAATTCTACTTCTTTTCCAGGACTTCAGACACACATATACACACACACACACACAAACAGACCCAACACAACACAGCACAGTCCAGTCCCACAGACTTTCACTGAAGCTGACCTGTGGTGATGTTGGTGAGTGTAGGATAATTAGAGTGTGCGCAGGAAGATTCTGGAGCCTTGATCCACCCAGAGGTCACTTTACAAATAGCACTACCCACTACGGGTCCACGGGGCTGTATGTCCCTCTCAGAACTGCCCACGAAGGTAAATAAAGCTTTGGAGACCCTGCACTCCTGGTGGAGATGCTATATTTACAGTGGTTATTTTTACTAAAAGCAAAGTGGGAAAACAGAGCAAATGAAAGGCTGAATAGAATGAAAGTGTCTCTCAGAAATCCATGACTTGGGAGAAAAATGCAGTAGCATAAAGTGAAAACTCAGGACACATCAAAGGCTCATATTTAATCAGTAAACAGGAATGTGGTGCAGCAGAGACGAGTGAAATGAAATACAACAGACTGTTACCGATACCAAGCAATGCTCAGAATAGCGATGAGGGTCAAAGCTCGAGAAATGCTTATACAGGTAGATCTCCTATAATGCGGATTTCTTGAATGTGATTTGGCTGTAACATGATTTGTGAATCACGGGCCTCCTTTTGCAAATAAAGCAGACTCTCGTTCACTGTTACATGATTCCACCCCCAGACACTAGGTGTCACAGTGCAGAGGACTGGACTTCACTTTGGCATCCTGTTGCCAGGCAGCTTGCACGCTTTCTGGTGAAGAGCTTTGTGAAAGATACAGTGCTGTGGTCAGGGATTTTAGTGTTAAATTTACTGTTTTATGGCATTAGAATATGATTTTAAAATTGACTTAGACTGCGGTATCATTTATGTTAGGCTAACTACTATTTTTGTTTCAATTTCTACTGGTATTTTTGTGGTGTGCCCCAACCCTGTTTTTCCCATAGGCTCCATTACTTGTATTGCGTGATTTTCTATAACACAGCATCGCACCTACCGCGTTATAGGAGAACTACCTGCAGTCCTTAATCTGTTAGATAACCTCAAGGTCACAAAATGTCAGCAATTTTAAACTTGACACCACCCCCCCCCACCCACCAAAGACTGAAATTTGTTGAAAAGTGAATCGTAGAAGTCACCGACATGAATGATGAAATGAGTATTAAAGGGGGATAAACGCTCTTGTACAGTTGTCACTTCAGGGGATACATGCAAACTGAGGTAGCTCCCTCTGGTGGCAGAGACTGTTGTTGAAAAGTTCTGACGAGAGTATTATTGTGTCGAGTCTAATTAAGTTTGCATGGACTTCTAATAAAAAGTAACAGGCTGAACTGAGGTCCCACCTGTCAATGCAAGCTGGAATCAAACAAGGCCAACCTGGGTATAAACCATGCACATTCAACCCTGCTCCACACTCCTGCTGCGATACTCACATAGTTTCAACGTAGGCGCTCTGGTCGACATTCCAGACCTTGACTGAGCGGTCATGTGAGGCACTGTATAACTGATGGGTGCCTTTCCGAAAGGACAGGCCCTGAGGGAAGGACAGAGCTGATGAGAGGCGCCTTGCAAGAGCTGAAAACACCAGGAGCTATAGGTGGGGAGCAACTATAACCCACTGAACTCAGCCTGGGAAACTGAAGTCAAGGTTTGGACAAAAAGTTTTAAATCACTTGCTCTTCCTCCCCTCTTAAAGATTTACATACCAAAAACAATTTCCCACAAGAGCTCATAGGTTCAGGTTTTGTTTACTTGTAATCATGGATACATCCCTCACCCTGCTATAAACATTTACACCAAAACCCATTTCCCCCACGACTGACAGCAGAGTGGGCAATGTCACAGGATACCTTCCTCTGATGCAACCTCACAAAGCGATTTTCACTGTGACAGTCTCAGTTGCTTTATTCAGCAGTGATCCATGTGCATGCTTGATAATCACAAGAATGTGAAGGGTCACTGCCAGTGCCTCAAATATTATCAGAACCCTGTGAAACAAATACCAAGCAATCCCCAGCCCAAGTTGTGTTTCAGTGCTGTTCCTGCAGTCATGTCACTCTCTGCCACACGGGGGCAAATAAACACCACATCCAGACTCAACATGTACGTCAGCAGGTTTTCAATAGTGAAGTTTAGCACCAATACCCCAGCCTGTGTAATAACTCGACAGCCAGCTCCATTTTCAAACACACCCTCTGAAGCTGCTCTCTTAACAGCTGCCAACTTCATTTGGAAATGAGTGAGGAAATCCAAATGTTTCCTTCTGCAGCCAACGGTTAGTTGATTCGGAATTGGTAGGATAACCCAGGTATAAAAGTGGATACAGGAGGTTTTCTCCCTCCCAATAATTACCCAGGGTTTAACCTGGAGTCACGCCTTCACATTTCCTTGTTTTTGGACTCGGACAGGGAGGGTATTGTTTCAAAATTTGCAGGTGAGCAAAAACTTGGAAATGCAATTAGTGACGATGGAGTAAGATTGGAGAAGTGGGTGGGCACATGGCTGGTGAAGCGAATCATTTTAATGGGATGTGAGCTGAGGAAAAACGTGAACAGTCCAATTTTAATTGGGCTGTAGCAGCCTCTGATAAACAGAGTGCAGGATGCAAAGGTGAGGAAGCAATGTGAAACCCTGAAAACCGACTGGCTGGAACATGATAAGCACCTTACTTTCAGAATGTCAAGGCCTTGGAGACAGTCGAGAAAGATTTACTACAACAGTACCAAGAACAAAAGTATTTTGTTGCAAGGAAAGGTTGTAGAAACTGGAGTTGTTCTGAGAGCTGGAACAGAGCCATTTAAAATCTGAAAAAGGGAGAAACCGAGTCCCTTCAGAGAAGAGTTCTTAACCAAGAGGATACAGATTTAAAATATTGTCAAAACCAACCAAATAAGACATGAAGATTTTTTTTAAAAATTCATTTAGGGGATATGGTAGGTACTGGCCAGGCCAGAATTTATTTGCTCATTGCTAACTGGCCAGGAGGCAGTTGAGATACAACCACTTTGCAGTGAGTCTGGAGTCACACGTAAACCATATCAGATAAGGATAGGAGATTTCCTTCCCTAAAGGGCATTCATTAAACACAGCAATAGAAACATCTGAAGTGGCAATATTCACAGGGCTAGATGGAAGAGTCAGAGAGGTGGGGCTAATTGGGCTAGCACATTCAGAAAGCCGAATGGCATCAGCAGCATTCTGTCATTCTATGCTCCCACTCAACACCTTGAAAGGTCCAATCTCTTCCACATCAGAAAATTCACTCAATTCCACCTGCCCCAAGCTGTCCTTACTCACCGATACTGCATCTTTATGTCCTTTGAACGTGTAAAGATGTTGACATGAGGCAGCATTCCAGATTAAGATCAGTTTGTTTCGGTCTCCTGTAGCCTACAGGGAAAAGACAGTTAGACCTGGCACAACACCCACAACATACACAACACCTACCAGCTTTATACCACCAGCCACTTTTAGTATTAAATGCCTTCAACTCTGATAAGGCACAGAACAGGGAGATTAGGCACATTCATATTAAATAAGCTACATCAGGAATGAAACAAGTTACGTGTGCCTAACTCAACGAAAGTTACCAACCAGGCAGAATATAACATGATATTGGGATGTCCAGGAAATGACATTTCAGGTCCATGGAAAAAGGAGTTTAACACGAGATAACCAATCTGATCAACCCTAGTTGGGAAGAACGTGGTGCTGAATGTATTATTTGGAAGGACTGAGGACGACTGATACGAGTAACGGTAATTATCATACTTGTGACAGTGGTTGTCATCGTTAGCTCCATGGCAACCAGTTGTGGGTTGAAATTCCATAATCCTGTACACACGACCCAAGGCAGCACTCAAATGCACTACAGAGGGAATGCTGCACTACTCTGTTTTTGCCACCTTTGGTTTAAGATGTGAAACCTCTCTATCCTCAAGTGGCATATAAAAATCACTTGGCCCTATTTCAAAAGAAGGGCAGAGGAATACTCCATCATGCCCTGGACAATAATTATTTCTCAAATCAATCTCAAATTATAAAACAGAGTCACTTGCAATTCACTGGTTCTAGTGTCTTATTCTGACAGCAGCACATTTCCCACATGACAATAGCAATTACTCTTGCATGAATAGCCTGTGAATTGCTTTGAGATGCTCTGAAACCATGCAAGGTGTTACAGAAATATAGATTATTCCTTCCTTTCCTCTTGACACCATGTGAAAGAAGAAGAGTTTAATAAAGCCCCATCAGTGACGGTGCAGAGATAGTCTTTTTCCTTCTTGGTATGAGACCAGCACTGACTAGGGTGGAATTTATTGCCCGCCTCTAATTGCCCCTGGACTGTTTGAGTGGACAGTTAATGGCCAACCACATTGCTGTGGGTCTGGAGTCACATGTAGGCCAGACTTGGTGAGGATGATAGAATTCCTTCCTTCCTTGAAGTACATACGTAAACTAGATAAGGTTTCTCTTCAGATGATAACAGTGTCACCTTTTTGAGACTAGCCTGAGATACCATATGAATTAAATGAATTTAAATTTAACCACCAGGGCCATCACGGGATTTGAAACCAGCTTCCTAGAGCTGTAAGTTTGGCCCTCACTACTCCACTGTCATGATCACAAAGCTACCACCTCCCCACAAGGAGCCACTCACCAAGTACTTGCTATCGGAGGAGATTGCCATGGACAGGATGTGCATTGTGTGGCCCACTTGCTGACCTTCAGCACCCTTGTGCCCTCTGTGGATCGTGTGAACCTTTTTCCCACTGGTAACGTCCCCTAGAAACGGGAGATAGAGAGAAGCACTGCCCTTTAAACCGAGAACACCCAGAGGCAGTCAGCTACAAAATCACAGAGAAACTGAGCACCAAATCACAGCCACCAGCTCCACCCAGTAACTAAGGTCAGTTACTGAGAAAGAAAAGTGCCTGTGCTTAGGGGGTTTAAACTTACATTTTATGATGGAACAATCTTTGGAAGCTGAGAATATGTATTTGTCATCGGGGGAGAGAACCAGACATGTGACTGGAAGCTGATGACCCCGTAGTAGACGGATCTCGGATTCATCGGGTGGGAGATACTGAAAGACAATAATAAGAAACTTTAGCACATGTAAAACACAACTTAAGGAATTAACAGGGTGGCACACAAACACATCCTGTTACTGGGAAGAAATTACACCCTACTGGTGATACTGTGGAAACACAGACAAGAGAAGGTTTGCAAATTTATTTTGAAACTATGGGCGCTGTTGACATCCGTAACCATTCTGTGGTAGGTCTTCAGTCCACTCATTCCAGTACATATGGGAAGTCACTCCTGCAATATTGTTAGACAAGGAGATGCAGGATATTATTCATCTATGTACAGCCAAGGAAGGTCAGAGTTAACACTGGAGGGGTTATACTGCAGCTCTTTGCCTATACAGTAGGGGTGCAAAACTGGTAGTTGCTGCAGTACACACTGTAGAAATTACTCAGTGCAATAGAAATAGAAGGTACTTTTGGATGGAGCTGCTGGGTACTGAAGTCTGGTGGCAGGGGAACCAAGCGTCATTGGCAGGATCAAGTTTCTTATATGTGCACGAGGGCAGTGGCAAAATTCTCACACTTTTCTGACTTACATCTGGTAGGTGACAAAGTAATTCTGGTAACTCAATAGGTGAGTGACTAACACACATGCAACAAGAATCACTGTTAATACCTTGACAGTGAATGCATACCAACATCACACTACAGCTTAGCTCAGCAGTTTTCTGCATCATTTGGAGGTCCCCAGGTTATTGTCCTAAGCACAACCATATTGATTGGACTAGCCATATAAGGAGAGTAGGTCAGAGGCTATCAATGGCTAACTACTCCCCAACTCCTATCCACCATTTACCAGCCACAACTCAGGACTGTGATGGAATACTCTCCATTTCCTTGATTTTTGCAGCTTCAACACCACCCACAAATCTCAACACCACCCAGGACAAAGCAGCTTGTTCAATTAGCAACTCATTCAGCACCCTCAGCATATACTCCCTTCCATGCAGAGACACAGGGACAGTAAATTCTTCCTACACAAACAATGGATAGTAGTGAGGGGAATGACAAGCAGCTCATCGCCTAGCAACAAGGGTTGTCCTAGTTACCAGACCAGAACTGTGCACCAGTGAATCAGCATTTATACCATCGAAATCAAACAGTGAAGAGAAATTAGTAGTTAGGCATCCCTTTACTCAGTGTGATTGAAAATGGATATTTTTATTTTGCTAGTTGTGAAGATTACAATCTGTACTTCAAATAGTAAGACTCTAAAACAGAGGCTGTGGTTTTGCTAAACGCAAGATTCTGGGCAAAAATCAGATTGAGTTGTTGTTCAGAAGTTAACAGGAGATGGCAGTGTGATTCCCCTCATCATCATGTGGTGAAATAGCCTAGGGGAGATGTAGAAAACTAAACAAAAACACAATTGTTATTGTTCCATTGTAAAAGTTAACACTTTGTTTGGCTGGTTGCTAGAAAGGAATTGCCAGGAACAACTGGGTAAACAAATTTAAGTAATTCCAGTCATAGAAACTGCAACTGCATTTTCTTTAGATATCTGCTTGTGTAGCATTTCAATTATAAATAATTCCGATGGCAGCAACTTAGTCGGCAGGAAACAGTTTAGTGCTGTAAATATGCTTTCCAAACTGAAAACTCTTGCATTGATATTATGAATATGTAATTTCACGTTCAATCTGTTTGGGAAAAATAACTTCTAGTCTGAGAATTGAATTTCTTTAAACAGAAACACCTGATCTGGTAAACATCTAAAATAATTGTAAATAAAAGGCCAGCTCATGCTTATTTCATAAAGTCAAGCTATTCGGTGTAGGAAACTAAACAACAGGTTACCTTTTTGAGCATCTTGGTGGACACGGCTATTTCAATAATTATTCATATGGTCTCCCAAAACAAGCGGTAAGATTTAAAATTGAAGAAAATTAGTACATTTCTACCTTTGACAATTCGGGTATGCATATTTGCGTTGGGATGGATGACCTGGAGGCGTTATTTTTGGTTGTGGGTTTTATCTAGCTGACTTCACAATTAACAGTCAGCTGGCCTGGAAATTGCTTCAGGAGCTGGAAAGCAGCAAGAAACAGTAGCAGACAGTTCTCAGAAACCGTGGGTGTTTCTGGTTTGGAGTCAGGAGGCAAGAATGCTCAAGGCCCATGTTTGAGCTGGGAAGTACACAACAGAGATATTGAAGCAGGAGTCATCTATCCAGGGGCAAATGGAAGTAGCCCAAGAAAGCTCAAATTGTTGACAGCAGCAGGAACATAGCAGAGGACCAAACAGAAATCCTCAGAGCTGTGGCACGTCTTAATATGGACGCAGGTGCTGTGAAGGAGCTCTCAGGAACCTGTAAGATTGATGGGAAATCTTGGGTGGAAATAAAAGTAGAAAAAGGTTGTATTAAAACATACGTGGCTTGCAAAATAAATGTAGTTTTAAGCTGGTATTAATTGCATTGTCTAACTCTTGTACAATCTCTCCCAAGATTGTAAGCTATATCTTTCTCTAATAGGCAATTTAACACAATCATGGTTAACTGTTAGGCCAGGGCTACACTCATCCAGCAGGGAAGGGTAGAAGATCCAGCTTTCAATTTGGAAGGAACAGATTTCTTTGTAGAAACAGGACACTTACTGATGAAAAAAAAACTGATGGAAAAAATCTTAATGGGAATGTGAAGTACAGAATGGATTTCACTTCTTTCACTGTACTCTGCTTTATTCTCAGGCTAGAGATGGGAGGAAATTCTCCTGCATGGTATTCAACTTATACTTACATCCTTTGCCAGGAGTCGTTTAAGTTTGCCCTTCTGCTCGAGCTGCAAAGAGATGAGAATTATTACAAACACAGCATTACAGGAAACACTGCAGAGGACCTGCTTTTACACGGTAATAAACTCAGCTGATAACCTTCAAGAGGTCCATGATTTGCAGAGTCTCCCACCCCCGGGACTCTTCCAACTCAGATTGGATTAATGTATGGTTTTCAAACAGGAAAAGATCTCCAATAAAAGAAAATCAGCCTGAAGAGGCACTGAATGGGCACCTCATGAAAAGAGGCCTTAAGGAACGTGAGGAAAAGTATTAGTCATCCCTGTCATGTGAGGTGCTTCTCTGGAGCTTTTGTTTTGTTTGACGTCTTCAATGGTCACTGTAGTACCACACTGTACAGGTCTGTCTTGAAAACAAACTACCAACTTGGTCATTATGGGGGCCAAGGGAAACACATCACTGGTCCAAATCAAGAACCACCAACCAACCTAATACTGCAGGTAGTGCTGCAAACACAGGCTCCCGCCTGAACAGTCAGCTTCAGATTTCAAACAGACAGCTGCCAAAGGTGGGGCAGATACTTTCCTCTTGTCCAAACAGAAAACCCAGCGATCCTGAACCACAGCTTCTCCATTTGCTCTGGGGAGGCTTATTTCTTTCTCTTCACTTTAGAAGTACAGCATCCTTACCACTTCCTCCTCCAACCTGCTTCCAAACAGGTCTCTCTCAAACTGCTCCTCATCTGCTTTCTCTTCCTCTGTGAATAATAAAAAAAAATGCACATGGGGGGAACTGATCACAGGACTGTACAAAGACAAACTAACAATAACCCAGCAGCTGCTGAGGGTGAGATTCTATTTAAAGTATTGTCGAGGTGCTGTGCAACACACTGTACAGAAAACCTCGGAGGAGACAGCTACACAGATACAATCTGCATCCTTTATGTTTGCTTGAAGAAAGATCCAGGGCAAGATTTCCTTTATCTGCTCAGCACAGATTAACTACCACACTCCCAGCCAGCTTAGTACAAACCAAACATTGGACCTTGTGTGAGATATTCGGTGCAAGCCCAGGCCTGTTGCGATAGTTCACTGGAAAGCATGATTGAAAACTGCACAGTAAAAAGGAGCCAGAGGAAGAGGTTTTGGAATTTAGTCCCTTCAGAATGAACTGACAATGGCTGCCTAGTTTCCCTCCCGAAAGACCATAAGAACTAGGAGCAGATGTAGGCCATTCAGCCCATCAAATCTGCTCTGCCATTCAATGAATCGGATAATCTGGCTGCCTTTGTGACCCAGCCGCAACATACCTCTGTAGTAAAGATTTCCACAGATTCACTATCCTCAGAAGAAACCCCTGCTCACTCAGTCTTAGATGTGCGACCCCTTACTCGGACATCATGCTCTCTGCTCCTAGCCTCTTCCACAAAGGGAAACCTCTCAGCACCCTCCAAGGACCTTGTACATTTAGGTCACCTCTTGTTCTTCTGATCTCCCAGGTCCAACCTTCTCAACCTCTTCTCAAAACAGTTCCTCCATACCCAAGAGTGGCCTAATGATCCTCCTTTGGACTGCCTCTAATGCCAGGATATCTTTCCTTAGATAAGGGGGCCAAAATGTGTCTCAGTATTCCAGCTGTGGATTAGTTAGTCCTATAGCTGAAACTTTGGCACGCCTTCCTTATTTTACATTACATTCCCTTTGAAATTAAGGCCAACATTCCAACTGCCTTTCCAACTATTCGCTTAGTTTTATGATTTACGCATGAGGTCTCCCAAACCCTTCCGTGCTTAGCATTCTGACATCTTCCGCAATTTCATATTCAGCTCTTCTTTTCTTCCTGCCAAAATGCAAAACCTCTCCCGTTTCCACAGTAAATTCCATCCTCAAAAGTTTTTGCCCATTCACTTACCCTGTCTATAATCACTCTGCAGACTCTGTCATCCTCACCACTTGTCTTCCACTTACTTTTGTGTCATCTATAAATCTGGCGATCATGCATTCACTTTCCTCAGCCAAGTCATTAAGAGATATTGTAAATAATTGTGGCCGCCGCACTGATCCCATCCTTACAGGATGCCATCCTAAAATTCCACCCTTAAAAACCTATCTGTCTTTAGCCCAAGTTTTAGTCATAGCTTTACTTTCCCTAGCACATTTTTGCCTCGTGATAGAGATTGTATTTATTTGCTGCCGTCTTTGATTATTTAATAATTTTGGAATGCCAGTGTCTTCTCCTGCAAACTCTGTCCTCATCCCTTTGTAATTATTTTTATTTAGGCTAAGCACAGGTGTTTTTGACCCATGTTCCTTCTCCTCAAACTGAATACTAAATGCAACCATGTTATGGTAATTATTTCCTAGGGGGAACCTTTTACCTCCAAGATCATTTATTAAACCTTCATTACACATCATTAGATCCAAACTAACCTGATCTCTGATTGGAGCCACAACATATTATCCTAGGAAATTATCCCAAATGCACTATGAATTCTTCCTCTGGCAATCTGACTTTCCCAATCTACATGATTATGTGTTGCCTTTATTATATGCTCTCATTATCTTCAGATTTACTCCCTGCCCTCCTGTACAGCTACTGTATAGAGAACTTTTAGACTATTACTACCGAGTGTCGTCTTCCATTGTTTATTTCTTACCTCCAATCACATGAATTCCAATCAAAGACCATTTCTTGCTAATGGCTCTCATAACAACAATGCAACCTGTCCACACTTTCCCTCCTGCCTGTCCTTTTGAAAAGTCACAATCTCCTGAATATTTAGTTCCCATCTTTGATCTTCTTGTAACCATGTCTCTGCTATTGTTATAACCTCATACCCGGTAATCCGTATTTACATGCATTCAAGGGAAGACCTACTAACTTTGCTTTTCTACCACCCTTTGACCTTATTTGTTGTACATACTGTCCTGTGTTGCACTCTGAGTATCATTATCTAAATGACTGCCCTAAGGGTTGTCATACCCTCATTTTCCCAATGGTGGGGATAGATCTTGAGGAATCCCGCAGACTTTGTGACTACTCAGAATAAGCCAACATTTCCCATCTTCCATCTATCACCTCTCTCTGCAAATCACAGGCGAACTGGAGATTAGATCTCTGATATTAGTTAGATCTTGCAACCTTTTCACAACCTGTGTTAAAAGCATCAGAAGACAATCTCATACACAAGAACACTCACGTTATCCTTACCTTCTTTCTGCAGTTGCTCTAGGTAGAGTTTGGCAAGTCGCAATTTCTTCTCTTGTGCTGTCTCCTCAATCTCCAACTCTTCAGCATCTTTATTGGGTCTATCACTGTCAGAAGAGAGTCAAGATTGTCTTTATAAGGTTGTGGTTGCAGAGCCTGCAAGATTCTTCATCAAGATGTATTGCCACCACTGGGAACTCGACTGGGGGATTGAAGACAGCTCCATTAGTCGGCAATGACTGCAAACTGTGGCAAGCACGAGGATTCAAATTAAATTATACTTTATGTCTTTTATAATCCACTGCATTGAAATAGTCTGCACTTCAGCTTGTTGGGCCAGCATTTAATTTGACCAATGGACAGAAGTGTTCCTGTTTGTAAATGCAATGTCTTTTAGCAGGTTAATCCCTATGACTGACCCAAGGGTAGCTCCTATTTAAGGGCACTAACAGACTGTTCCTCCCCAGTCCACAGGGTTCAGGGCAAAATTTCTATTCCCCATTAAATCATACACACCAAACACTGGAGCAAGTGACAGACTTATCAAAACCTGTCAGCCAGTGACTAACCATTACCCAACGTACCCCATACAGGCTGGGCCGCATGGGGAGATTTACCCAGACCCCTTCAGTTCAAAACAGGAACCTGGGCAGTGTAACAAGAACACAGTGACACCAGAAACCAGATATGAACACAGATAGGGCGGCATGGATTTCTGTAGTCATTTCTGACAGAAGGCCATTCAGCTCTTTGAGCCAATGCAGACTCAGCGGAAAGTGATCCAGTCAGCCCCACTCCATCATACCATCCCATAGTCCTGTATTCATTTCCTTCAAATACCCACACAAACTATTTTTTAAAAAAAACCATCGGTTGTGCTCTCATGCGCAACACATTCTGGGTCATTACGGCTGGCTTCACAAGGAGTTAGCCCTCGCCTCTCAGTCCCTGTACCAGATATAAGGCAAGATATTACTGAAACCAGTCGTAATTATGTACACCTCAATCAGGTCATTACTCAAACACTACTACTCCAAGCTGAGTGGAATGAAATGCCAGAGGAAGTGGTAGATGCAGGTACAGTCACAACATTTAAAAGACATTTGGACAGGGACATGAATAGGAAAGGTTTAAAAGGATATATGCCAAACACGGGCAAATGGAACTGGTTTAGTTTGGGAAACTGTCGGCATGGACGGGTTGCACCGAAGGGTCTGTTGCTGTGCTGTATGACTATGACCCAGCTTCTCCAATCTAATCCTGTAGTTGGAATCCTTCGCTCCTGCAATAATTCTGGTAAATATGTTCTGCAGCTTCTCAAGGAGCTTCACATCATTCCCATGTTTGATGAAGTGGACATAAATCAGAGTTTTAGAAAGCTTCAGTGCAATCTGCTTTTGGACTCTAATTTCTGAAGCTCCGGATCCCATGTGCGTCACAAACAGCTTTCCCAGTACATCCTGGCACCGTCAAAAAGTCAAGGCAGCCCTTGGACGTTCTTTACTTCACCCAGTTTATAATTACACAATGCTGCCTCTACTTATTCTGTCTGCTACATTCTTTCATAAAGCCTTTCCTGAAGTGAGGATTCTCAGTTGCCCAGGCGGAGTGACCAAGACTGGTTGGTGATGCCCTCAGCCTGGATTATCTTTTACAGGGGACCGTAGAACATAGGTCATAATAGCAAGTTTTCACAAATAACACAGCCCAGAAGTGATTGAACCTCCGTGCTGTGTTTACAGTGGTGGTTCAGTGGGGTTTACAAGCTGCTGAGATGGCTGGTTTTAAAACTCTCACTGACAGACACTTCCTTCATGTTGGGCACATGCTAAACTCTGTCCAGGGGAGGCTGAAGTGTTACCCTCATGTAAACAAATTCACTATCTTTGGCTCACTTTATAGGATGAATGGGGAGAGTGAGAGGGAGCTGTCGTAAGACTATGCAATAGTAACCAGCTCCGAGATAACATGAAGGACAGGCTTAGTTGACATCTGTATGGAATTGAGCTCTGCTTGTGTTGGTATCTGTAAACTGGCTGGTGTTAATCTCTGTTTTCTCCGATGGGAAACCAAACAGATTAGTTTCAGATCCTTCTTTCTTTAGATCCTTTACTATTCCTCAGTTTCATTCATTTGGTCTCCACCGAACGAGTTTCTCCTTATATCCTCTCTCATCATTGGAGTAATTTTGTTGAAAGTGCACTCCTCTGCCATTTTCCATGTTTGTCCTGTAAACCTTATAACCTGGGATGGGTTTTATATATAAATGATATATTAGTTCCCAAACCTGACCATTCTCAGTAATGGTTACTATTTCATAATCTCCAATTTGAATTTGTACCTGTAGTGCATTTATTTTATTCCTTACCCTCCATGCGCTCGTAGATTGAACCATTACTTGTGCTTTACACTAAGCTGTCCCTCAGCCATGATGCTTCATGTACTGGTTTGTTATTTCTTTCTTCTGGGTTCAACCAATGCACTTCTTATAGCTATGTTCTTACCTGTTGGGTCTGAAGTAGGATCCCTTGCTGTTTATTTATTCTCTATCAATGTTTCTGAACCTGTAACTTAACTTTTAATGACGACAGTTCAGAATAAGGAATGGCCACAACGTGCTCCATGGCAGTCTCTGAAAAGGAGCTGATTTCAAGTTAGGCTAGTAAGATATGGGTATTCTCCATATATTGAAAGTATGCCATTACCTTACACATGTTACAGCACATGTATTATCATATTAGAAACTGAACATTACCTTTCGGTTTCAGAATCACTGGAAATCTCTTCATTCATCCTCACAGGACGCTTGTTGTGGACTTTCTCATCACCATCTTCAACCTGGAAGGACAGAGCAAATTAAAATCCCATACAATGCAGCAGCCGCCTGTCATACAGCACGTCTGAATGACAGTCTGTCTTCTCTTTCAGGGAAATGTACAGGATCTCAAGATGCTACCTAGGTGGCTGACTCTCAACTGCCCTCTGGGCAATTAGGGACAGTCAATAAATAGTAGCTTAGCCAGTGATGCCCTCATCCTGTGAATTAATAAAGAAAACACAACCTCAAAGACAAGAATGCCCCACATTGTGGCCATTCCTTATTCTGAACTGTCGTCATTAAAAGCAGATTTCCACAATAACTCTTACTCTGTTATTTTTGGGGATTCTTGCTGTGAACAGTTTGACTATCATCCTTCCTACATTACAAGAATGACTACACTTCAAAACTACTTGATTGTAAATACTTTGGAAACATCTACGCTTGGGACCATATAAATGTAAGTTCAATTTTTTTTTAAATTCACTTATGGGACACAGGTATCACTGGCTGGCCAGCATTTATTGCCCGCCCCCAGTTGCCCTTGAGAAGGTGGTGGTGATGAGCTGCCTTCTTAAGGCCACATTCTGTAGGTAGGCCCACAAATGGCCTGAGAGAGGGAGTTCTGATGCAGCATCAGTGAAGAAGTGGCAATATATTTCCAAGTCAAAATGGTGAGCGACTTGGAGAGGAATTTGCAGATAATGGCGATTCCCATGTACATCCTGCCCACGTCCTTCTAAATGGAAGTGGTCATGGGTTGGTGAATTACTGCAGCGCATCTGATAGTCAGTACACAACGCTGCTATTGAGCATCAATGGTGCTTGTGGATGTGGTGCCAATCAAGTGGCCTGCTTTGTCTGGATGGTATCAAGGTTCTTGAGTAATGTTCAATTACTCCCACCTAGGACAACCTGTAGTGTCCAAAAGACGTTCCAGATCCGATATCATAAAGTGCAAGTAGTTAACATGAGAAACGTCCCACGATAAATATTACTGAATCATGAATAGCACTGCTCAACATTTTACCAGAAATTGAAGATGTTGAGACCAACTAGGGAGAGTATTTTCCTTCTCTGCAGAACAGAGAACACAGTACTGGAAAATCTTTCAAGTAAGAAAAGCCCTGGCCGAGTGGCAATCACCCAAGTGCAGCAGGTGCTGTGAAACTCGTAATAGTCTCTCTGATAAAGTATGTCTTTCTTTTCCAAAATTAAACTGCACTTTTCACCAACTCCCAAACAACTATAGTGGCTCTACAGCCAACAATATCTTCTTCTCAGACACTCCCTCAGGATCAAGGGTGATTTTCTTCCAGTGCTGTCTCTCCTGAGGTCACTGGGTAATTCAATGCTGGGTCGGGACAGTCTGCTTCTCAGGAGTGGGATTTATAGGTTTCCACAAACACCTTCCAACGTTTGCACTCAGTCTCACCTTGGCCAGTTAGCTCCCTCTGTTGTGTGGGTAGTGTTGGGTATTACAATCCCGTGAATTGGTGCAAACATTGTATTACTGTTTCAGGGAGACTTTGAGGAAGTCCTTGAACCATTGCCCAGTTACTGTGATGAAGTTTGGAGAATAGACCTCATTATGAGAGCCTTGTGTCAGGCATGTGGATGAGCTGGCTCTGCACAGTGCAAATGATTGACCATAAGCAGTGTCTCGATACTGGGGATGTTAGCCTGAAAGAGGACACTGAAAACAAAGTTTCTATTCTGCCAGGGCATTTGCAGGATATTGTGGAGATATTGTTGGTGATAGCCCCCTATGGAATTGTTGTACATTATGTGATGGAGACACAGACACAGGAGGCAGGGAACACTGCAGCCATGTAGACCATGAGCATGGGGCCTGTTTTGAGGTCTTTGTCATCAAACACGCCATACCTCAAACAGACAAAGGTGGTGCTAGATACTATGCCAGCCATTGCTGAGAGGAGGCTCACAATGAAGGAGAACGATTCAGCTTGTCTACTGGTTTACTGTGATTTGTGCTCAACAGGGGACAGTACTGTGCGCTATGAGCAGGCTGGTAGGCGAAACATTCAGAAGAGAAAACTCCAATGCCCATTCATTCTCATGATTCAGTGAAAACAGTGATGATGGTTTGCAGTTCACCCGCAGAGTGAATACATACACAGGCGTCACTGGTATCCCACAGCTCAGCGACAGTGTGGCCTTGGTTCTAGGCTGAAGGCAACACTGTTTTCTACGATGGGATGCCTCACTGATTCAGGGCTGCAGCAAGGAAGATGAGGAAGAGCATCACTGTCACAAGCCAGACTTGCTCAGTTTCCAGTAGTGCATGCAATGGATCAGTGGGGGATGTGTCAGTGAGGATCATGGCTTGCATGTCATTGCACAGCTCATGGAGGACCGAGATGAATTTCTGTGGGTGAGTGAATTTGAGGAGAATGCTTCACAGTCCCTTCTGCTTCAAAGTCTGGGATCACAAAGTACCACGTCTGAAGGTTGCTGTTGCTCCCTGCACTGTTGCTGGGCTTGTAATGCAGTGAAGATCAGTCTCTGTGCCTTCTGATGGACAGAATCCAAACAGTGATTCTAGGGAGACGATTATCAAGGAGGATACCTGCAGTGACATTCCTTTTGATAGACAGCATGGAGATAGACTATAATCAATCATCTCCATCCCAGACATGGAAGCAGTGTCTCAGAGGTATGTTCTCCTCCCTCCAAAAGAGAAGGGAGATGAAGTTGTGGATACGAGCCAAGACAGTTCAGTGCTGTACTTCAGTACTGCATGAGCAGACTTGTTGGTTTGCAGCTCCGGAATGATCATGTCACCTCATGCCGGGGTGTGGGCGAGAAGACAGGGGAAGGTTGGGGGAATAGAGCGGAA